>NC_034591.1:70079418-70105268 GCF_900095145.1 Mus pahari
GATTTCTGAGTTTGAGGCCAGCCTGGTCTACAAAGTGAGTTCCAGGACAGCCAGGGCTATACAGAGAAACCCTGTCTCGAAAAACCAAAAAAAAAAGATGCTTCGTATTTGTAATGGCTTTCTGCTTAGCACAGTTCCGGGTGCTTTTTACAGGAGAACGAGATGCTAAGAGAAAAGAGTGAAGCTATAGATCACAGTTCCCAGCAGGAGGAAAATGAGGAAGGGGTGTCAACCCAGGCAAAATCTCGACAGCAGAGTAAGACAGAAGAAAGCAAACTGGCATGTGCCTCTGCCTGGGAAGCCGAGAAGAGCGCCGAGGCTAGGAACGAGGTAAGCCGAGGCAGGTACAGGCTGCCCACCAGCCTTCCAGAAAGACCTGGTGGTGTTAGTGAACTCTGTGTGTAAGTAGGCACTGTCATTAGCAAATCTGACATACAAAAACACACTTAAAAGTGTGTGCCTGTTAATTGTACTTATAAAGCAATTAAGCCGGGCTGGCAAGATGGCTCAGCAGGTAAGAGCTCTTCCGAAGGTCCTGAGTTCAAATCCCAGCAACCACATGGTGGCTCACAACCACTCGTTATGAGATCTGACACCTCTTCTGGTATGTCTGAAGACAGCTACAGTGTACTTATTTGTAATAATAAATAAATCTTTGGGCTGAGCAAGCCGGGTTGACCAGAGCGAGCAGAGGTCCAAAAATTCAGTTCCCAACAACCACATGAAGGCTCACATCTACAGTGTACTCATATACAGAAAATAAATAAATCTTTTTTAAAAAATTAAATAAAAGTAAAGCAATTAAGTCATAGAATCCTTTTCTCTGGTTAAAGACAGAACTTATGAGCAGCTTTGTTATCGTGTTTGCCGAGACAAGGAGTAAAAGCCAGCTGGCATCCAGATTAGCCTGGCCAGGGCTAGGAGATCAAAGGACCAACCTTAAAAATCTCTCTTTCGATTTCCACTAAAGCTCAGACCCAGGTCTTCAGTCTGCTAGTGGGTCATACCGAATCACTGGTGCCTGCTTCCTACCTCTGATCTTACCTAAGAGACCAGAGCCAGACTCCTGGAGGGCATCTTCTGTACTTCTTTTGACTATACAGGGTGAAACCCAGGACCCAGGTTGAAGGGATGGATTCTTTTTGCAGTCAGTGCTTCCCCTGCTTCATGTAGGCCATACCCTAGATTTGACTTAGCCCCCATATGATCCTAGCTGCAAGTTTGGCACAGAGGTGCTCCAGGTAAAACTGGTGGTTCACAGACACATAGGACACTTTTTTTTTTTTTTTTAAAGATTTTATTTACTTTATGTGAGTACTCTGTAGCTGTCTTCAGACACACCAGAAGAGGGCATCGGATCCCGTTACAGATGGCTGTGAGCCACCATGTGGTTGCTGGGAATTGAACTCAGGACCTCTGGAAGAGCAGTCAGTGCTCTTAACCTCTGAGCCATTTCTCCAGCCCTAAAAATCTCTTTGCTTTTTTTTTTTTTTTTTTTTTTTTTTTGAGACAGGTTTCTCTGTATAGCCCTGGCTGTCCTCGAACTCACTCTGTAGACCAGACTGGCCTCAAACTAAAAAATCCACCTGCCTCTGCCTCCCAAGTGCTGGGATCATTTTACCTGCACAAGGCATTCTTATCCTAGTGGTTGTTTTTACTGTGACCAACTACAGCACCTCCTTCTCTGGGAGATGGAATCTGGGGCTCAGTCTAGAAAACCCTTAGAGGATGAGCTGGGCCCTTAGACAACCCTCATCACCATGTAACCTTACACCAAGGAACTGGCTTTGCAGAGCTGTTGATGGAAAAAAAAAAAAAAAAAAAAAAAAAAAAAACACAGCTCTCCTCTTAAAGGGAGTAAGAGTTCATTCTAGAGTCGTTTTTTTGAGTGACCATGGCCCAGGAACAGATTTTAGTTACCCCTAATTCCATGTTCCAACGTGGAAGCAGTTTCATGAAGGTTTTTTTTTATATATAGGTGAGTTCAAAATTCACTCGTGGGTACGTGGGAGAGGCAGTGAGGTGGGAAGAACTTTTCTATAGCTCTCTGGGCTCTCTTTTCGGTTGGTGGAAGCTGATTTATTAGCTCTCAAAAGGTTTTATCTGTTAGTCATAGAAGGTTAGTTCTGACAGAGGCAGGCAAGCAATGGCTGTTCTGAGAGCTAGAAGTAGCCCAAGATCAGAAAGGTAACCTTGGACCTGAACTCGGCAGTCTCCCCACACCACCAGAGTTGCAGTCAGTCAGTGTTCAGACACAGCTTCTTTGCAGGAGTTTTTGTTTTGCAGTAGTATCAGATTTGCTGACTTTACTTGTTCACCACTCTGGCCCCACTTCTAGCCTGTTGTTCTAGGAACTCACTGTTTATATCACAGTGAACTCTCAAGGGTGTGGCTTCTAGAGACTCTGTTTAGACTGGATACAGGCCAGTGGTTGGACAGTGGCCTAACACCAGGAGCCCCTAGTTCAATCCTCAGTGCTACTCAAAACAAACAAACAAACAAACAAACAAAAACAAAAACCCGAGAACATTCTCAGGTCCCGGTCGTGTAGCAGCTCTTAAGAACATAATTAAACACCCCTGTCTCCTTCTCCTCCTCTTCCTCCTCCTCTTCCTCCCCCTCCTCTGCTGCATCCTCAGACTGACAAATCACCTCCAGGTAGACCAGATTGTCCTCCCTGTGGTTAGGCTGTTCCCCCCTCCACTGTGGGAGACAAAGGGTAGAAAGAGCTTGGAAGGAAGTATTTGACTGCTAGCAGCAGATGGAGTGTTCACTATATATAAAACTGTTTAATATTTATAAGCAATTGGTCCATATTTACAGGCATTTTTATTTGGCTGGTTCTCTGGGGATCCATTCCCTCCAAACCTAGGGCACTTGGCCTTTGCCCCCAGATGGTCATTTTAAGGTCTGAATATCCGGTAGCATGTCCTCCCCTTTCCAGGTGGTCTTCTAAACCACTTCACGGCTAACATATGGCTCTGGACACTTGCTTTTTGCAGGGAAAATTAACTATTTATAAGTGTTCTCCTTTGGGTCTCCTTTGGCCGCATTTTGAAAGGAAGAATACACCCAACCTGGGCTCCCTACCCGTTCTAGCTTCAACCCTCACTCTAAAATTGAGAAGCCTTGGTACAGGTCTATACTCCCAGTGGCTTGCAAACTGGAGGCAAGACTGAAAGCTCCCGGGCAGCTGGGCAACTTAGCAAGACCCCATCTCAAACTGCAAAGATAAGTCAGTCCACTTTCCATAGAGTCACCTAAGAAAATGGTTTCTGCTGTTCTTTATTTGATATGGAATTCTCCTCGCATGTTGGTGTCTTTCTCTTTACTCCCCCATTGGCCTTCCCAGGAATTTCTTTGAATTACTTAAATCACTGTAAGACATGGTAGACTCCTTAAATAAAGTGAGGAGCTACAATGTAAGAAAACAGCAATTTGGATCAAACTTTAATATGTAGGAACATATTAAACATCCAAAGAAGGCACTTTCTTGGTCTTACACAGCCCAAACTGTCCAAAACAGATCTTAAATTCCTGCTCCTCCACCCTCCACCTGCTGAACGCTGGGATTATAGGCTTGTGCTCTCATCCCCTGCCATGCCTCACCAGGCTTCTGTCCTTGGCCTGAGTCACTTATGTACTACAGATTGTACCCTTGTTCTCCCGGAGCTGCTGTGCTGCTTATTAAGCTAGTCTCAAACTTGTGATCCACTTCAGCCTCCATAGTAGCAATATTCCTCAGAATAGCTCTGGCTTTTTTCTTTTTTTTTTTCCTTCTTTTTAAATAAAAGCTCTGGCTCTAAAACAAAACAAGTAAGCATGGGTGTTTTGCCTGCCTATATATGTCTCTGCACCCTCTATGTGCCTAGTGCCTATGGAGGTCATAAGAGGGCACCAGATCCCCTGGAACTGGATTTTAAAGCCACCAACTGCCGACTGGGACTCTGCAAAGGCAGCCAGTACTGTTAACTGCCGAGACATTTCTCCAGCATTGTCTGCAGTTTTGGTGAACTTCTTAACAAGGAAACGAAAGACGAGTCAGATCAGTAAGTCAGTTTTCCAGGCTCTATAAAAGAAACGTGGCTTGGGCTGAGAGTGCAAACAGGTAATATGCTTTCCTGTGTAGATTAGGATACACAGGATACTTACACAGGTTAAAAAAGATAGCTCCATTAAATGTCTCCTCTCCACATTTTTAAAGTCTCAGTCTAAAATGGAACTATTTTATAACTCCAGGGAAAGGAATTTTAAAACTCCAGGTTCACATTTTCCAACAACATAAAATGAACTGAAAGTACACTTTCAATGTTTCTAGAAACAACTCAGCTGTCCATTACTTTTTTTTAAATCCTAGACACTAAACCACCAAGGAACTACAAAGTTTGCAACTTTTTTCTCCCTGCAGACAAGAGTCTCAGATAGCCCAGGCTGGCCTCATTTACTATGTAGCCAAAGATAACCTTAATCTCCTGACCCATAATTACACTGCTCACATGCTAGGATGACAAGCCTGTATTACCACACCTTTAGTGCTGGGGACCTAATCCAGGGCTTACACCAAGCAAACACTTTACTGTGCTACATTCCCAGTCAACAATGGTTCCTGTGGTTTCACTTAGACGGGACCTTGCCATTTGTACCCTGGGGTTGGCCTTTTTAGTCTGTCTCTACCTCCCAATTGGTAAGATTACCTCCCAAGTGGTAACATTCCAGGAAAGCACCACTATTCTTGGCTTTATGTAATAGGGACAAATAGCCAACTTCTATGAAGCCAAATGTCTCAATATTAGGTGAACTTGACTATATTAAAGATAAATAACGCCAGGTGTGGTGGCATGCCTTTGATTAGAGCACTGGAGATGTAAAGGCAGGTGGATCTGAGTTCAAGGTTAGCCTGGTCTACATAGCAAGTTCCAGGCCAGCCAGAACTACATAAACTCTGTTTATAAAAGAAAAACAGAAGCTAGGTGGTGGTGGCACATGCCTTTAATCTCAGCACTTGAGAGGCAGAGGCAGGAAGATTTCTGAGTTCGAGGCCAGCATGGTCTACAGAGTGAGTTCCAGGATAATCAGTAGTCAGGGCTACACAGAGAAACCCTGTCTCAAAATCCCCCCTGCCAAAAAAAAAAAAAAAAAAGAAAAAAGAAAACTAGAAGCCTAGTGTTTTCTACTGTTAGAATCCTCAATTTAGAGGAAATACATTGGTAAAAACTAAATGAAACTGTTAGTTTATTAGACAGAGAACTTACTAGAAACTCAATTAATTCCTTAGCTGAGCTGTTGTCCCTAAAGGAATCACTATTTATTCCCTATGGATCCACCACCCATCCAGGGCTACAAAGAATATCCTCAACCTCTTGAGCACAACAGCCAACTGACAAACAAGCAAAAAGGTTAAAAATTTGGAGTTATTAACACCATCATTCTAAAAAAGATGTGAAGCATCATTTTATGTAACAAATTAGCCAAGAAGTCCACAAGCCACTAAAATACAGTTTTCCAATTAAGGAACAACTTAAAAGCTAATATTCGTTTAGCATCAATATATAGAAATCCTATGGTATTATGAACTCCCTAACAAATATTTCATAGAACCCAATTTATCTGACAAAGATAAATCTATTTGTGTATACTGTCAGTCCAATTCTATCTCTACTACAAAATCTTAAACATTTAGTGGAGATGTCATAAATAGCACATACTAATAGAATCCCATGTTCACTGATATCCTAGTGCACTCTGAATGGATATCATTTTGTGTATGCCAGGCACACATGTGGAGGTAAGAGGACATTACTGTGGCGTCTGCTCTCACCTCCCACCTTGATGTGGTTTCTGGGGATTGAACTCAGGTTGTCAAGACTTGTGCTAAGAGGGCTTTACTCTTTCCATCCTTGCTGAATATTTTTAAATAGTGATTCAAGGATGAATTTAAGGTCAGAATTTAATTGAGAACTAAAATCAAAAGGTTTGGAATCAGGTTTCAAGACAGATGCTTCCCACCTAAAATGCCAAGAAATAGGAAGCAGAAGTATTTGTCTACTAGAAATCCAAATCCTTAGATATACGGCCAAAATGGGTTTATAGTAATCCTTGGAGAATAAGATTCATACAAAATCTCTCTCAGCAAAAATGAACTCTCAAACCCAGAGCACATCTTTTTAATCCCAGTACTGGGAAGGAAAGGCAAGCTGATCTCTGAGTTCCTGGCCAGTCTGGTCTACTAAGTGAGTTCCAGAACAGCCAGGACTGTTACACAGAGACTGTTTAAAAAAAAAACTAGAAACAAAACAAAAAATGCCACAAAACCCAAACCTCTTTCAAAAGTCACAAAATTTGAGCCAGATGTGATGGTGCATTCCAGACTTCCCAGCACACAAAAGGCTGAGATAGGATTGCCATGAGTTCCAGACCAGGTTTGCCTTGGTTACAAGCCCCTCTCAAAAAGGACAAAACAGCCGGGCGTGGTGGTGCACGCCTTTGATCCCAGCACTCGGGAGGCAGAGGCAGGCGAATTTCTGAGTACGAGGCCAGCCCGGTCTACAAAGTGAGTTCCAGGACAGCCAGGGCTATACAGAGAAACCCTGTCTCAAAAAACCAAGGTGGGGGTGGGGGGGAGGACAAAACAGAAAGGAGGGGAGAAAAAGCCTAAAACTAAGATTTCAGTGTTTTTCTGAGGTAAACATTTTCTGTTTATACACAGAGCCGTCTACATTGGTCAGATACATCTTTCTCTTTGGAAGATTTATTCCAACTACTTTCATCACAGCCTGAAAATTCTCTGGAGGTAAAAGGAACCTTGACTTATATTTAACACCCACCCCACACTACCCCAAATAAAACCCTTGAATTGACAGACCTCTGTGAATTTAAGACTCTCCTACTTGGAAGACACAGCAATTTGCCAAATACATTATAAAATACAAAGGCTTAATTTTCATAGAAATAATCACTTTAGAGAATTAAAATGTATGCCATTTTGTCAGAATTAGACCATTGTTAACTTGTTTTCCTTGTAGCGTGAGTCTCTTTACCACCACCTGTCCCAGACTAATGAGGACTGCTCATTAGCTTATCCTTGATCCTTTAGTGTAGATGTTAGCTTCAAATGCATCGACTGAGAGCTGGATCTTAATGTTACAACGCTTAATGTTTGAAATAAGCTCTAAGCTCAACTCCCCGATTCAAGATCCTTTACCAAGTTCATCAGCATATTCTGAGACCACATATTGTATCTCAAACATTTTTTCATAGTATATCTGTATTACAAAGAAATTTGACAAAAATAATCTAAGACTGTGTATTAGACAACGGAACTCCCTTTGAAATAGTGTTTTTGTTCTTCAGGGCATCTCAGTGGAAGACATTCCACCTTTTCTGAGCAGTGTCTGTGAAAGTGTGAATTCCTCAGTACAGAACATAAATCTGAGCCAAGCTATAAGCCATGATGTCAATCTTCATGAAGCCATGCTGTTGTGCCCCAACAACACATTTAGGAGAGAACCATCAGCAAGGTCTTCACAGGCACAAGAACCATTTCTGCAGTTAAATTCTCATACCAATCCTGAGCAAGCCAATCCTGCAATGTCTCTTCCACCATTTGACAATCAAATGAGGAACCTAACAAGCCAAGATCTCCTGTATGACCTGGATTCAAATATATTTGATGGAATAAACCTAATGTCATTGGCCACAGGTTTCAGTCCATTGGAAGTGTCTCATCTTTTTGAAGAACCAGATTCTGGGCTCTCATTAAATTCAAGTTACAACAGCACCTCTCTCACAAACTCTAATTCTTCTTACTGTATTTATGATGGGACTGTAAGTTACAATAGTGACCTACAGTCTCTTTGTCATGATTTAGGTGCTGTAGGAGGCTCCTACCCAGAACCCCATAAACACTGTCATATGGACCATAGGACTATAGCTGGCTTTCATGTGTCTCTTGAATGTCAGCATGTATTTCATGACCACACTTACCATTTACAGTCAGATATATCAGAGCCCACATCTGAATCTTTTGCATGGTCTGGGAAGTCACAGAAAACCAGTGGATGCCTTGATAACCCAGATAGAAACTTGAGCCGTGATGAACAGCGTGCTAAAGCTCTGCACATTCCCTTTTCTGTAGATGAAATTGTCCGCATGCCTGTTGACTCTTTCAACAGCATGTTAAGCAGACACTACCTGACAGACTTACAAGTTTCTCTCATCCGTGATATCAGGCGAAGAGGAAAAAATAAAGTTGCTGCTCAGAACTGTCGTAAACGTAAACTAGACATCATTTTGAATCTAGAAGACGATATATGTAACTTGCAAGCAAAGAAAGAAGCCCTTAAAAATGAACAAGCTCAATGTAACAAAGCTATTGACATAATGAGACAGAAGCTACATGACCTTTACTACGATGTTTTTAATAGGTTAAGAGATGACCAAGGTAGGCCAGTCAATCCAAACCACTATGCACTTCAGTACAGCCATAATGGAACTGTTTTGATTATACCCAAAGAAATCCACTCATCAGGCCACAAAAAGGAAGCCCCAAAGGGAAAGAGAGAGAGAAGAAACTGAATAGCTCCAGTGACCAGCATCACAAACTGTTTAACTATTTTAAGATTTTTAAAAGTACTGGTACTTGAATCATTCAGTTAATTCTGATGTTTAGGAATCAAGATTATGCTTCTGTGAAGTTGGGAGAATCCATGTTCCTGCACAATTCATAAATATCTATGTGAAGTAATCTCCAAGAACTACAGCCACCTTGTAATACAGTGATAACCTGAAAACATGCTTTAAGACCTATGGCTTTAAATTGAAACAGTCTTAAGTGTTTTCTGAAGGCTACTTTTTAATATTTAACTTGTGTGAAAATAAATTTTGTATTTGAACTATTACAAAAACTTTATTCCAAGTCCAAAGAATACTTGCCTTATATATTTAAAAATCCACTCAGTAACAAACTAAGCTTAATATGCAAGGTTAATAATCATTGACAAGCTTCTAACCAATACACCCACACATTAAAATGCAGTTAGGTCACAGCCCTACATCTATACAAAAAATTTACAACAGCACTACTAGCCTGTGGTGACCCATTTCAAGACTCTGATGTTTAAAACGGAGGGGGGGGGAGGAACACCCCAGGAAGTGGTAGCACACGTCTTTAATTGCACCTGGAAGGCAGAGACAGGTGGATTGGAGTTCTGGGGCTATATTGAGAAATTGGGGGCAGGGGGATAATGCACATGAACACAAATAATCTTTAATAAATGGATCATTATAGCAAGCTCCATTTTGTTATAACTCACCTGTCACCAATTCTAGGTTTTTAAAATTACATAGCTAACATCCAAATAGCCTGTAATTAATGTCATCACATGGTTACCCAGTGCAGTGAATCATTTAGTTTTTCCTAAATGTCAAAATGCTCGATGTCAACTGGAATTAAATCTGTGACAAAATATCAATTTTATGGTGAACTGTCTACAATCATATTGAATGAGATGTATGAGCTAATGGTCTATAAATTCCAATTATCAGGTGTATAAATCCCAAATATACTGTAGCTGTCCTCACACATTGGATTCCATTATAGACCTACCACATGGTTGCTTTTAACCTGAGCCATCTCTACAGCCCTTACCTTTATAAACTCAAAGTGGTAGAGTAAGGATACTTATGCGAATGCTAGGTAAAAGCAATAGTAAGCATTGCGGTAACAGTGGGGAGTAGAAGTGGGCATTCACCAGCTGCTCTTGAAAGACCTAGCTTTATTCCCAGTATCTTTCACACATACACACACAGGGAAAATTTTCTTGAACGATGCCCACCTGGTGAAACCTCCAATTTTTTAGGCTAAAGAGCTAGCATCTGAGTTGACTATACAAGACCATTTGGACATAAGCCCTTCCTTAAAAGTAATACGACTCCAGATAGTGCCCCCTATTGGGAGACTTGATGTCATGGGAAATACATCACCCCCAAAGTTCCACACTATTTTGCTTTGAGGCCTACTTACACATTAGTATGCTCAATCTTGAGTACAGCTACCAAGACAATGTAGGTGTGATTTCTCCTGCAATACCGACTTAGTACTCAGGGGGCCAAAATTGCTTCAGAATTTGTGAAAGCTTTCATAATTGAAACCATTTGTTCCCAGCTAGAGCTCAATAGGTATCAGACTGCTTAACTGATGACTGGCAAGCTGTCCTTCCTTCCATCAGTTTAATGAGAGCTACCATGTTAACTGTATGACCCAAGCTCAAGTTCCCAGTGGCAGTTAGACCAACTCAATCCACACCTCCAGGGTATATAAATACATGTGCAACTTTCTCAGATTATAAAAACTAAAAACCAGAATGTTAAGACACCTCCAGTGATCCCTCCACCCAGAATTTCCTTTTAAGTAGCACATACAGCAAGCACAGTACCATACCTCCCATGTGTCTCACCTTTTTCCCTTTTATGGGATTGCTTTAATTTCATTGTTTTAGTGATTTTTAAAAACAATTGTGTGATGTAGACTTTATTTTGCTTTGTAGTTCAGAAACAAATTCTTAATGGCGGCGGGTGTGTGAACAAGACTCATCATGCAGCCTTGTCTAGAACTTCCCAAGTGCTGGGTTTGCTAGCCAAAAGCCAAGTATTTGGAATGACTGTTTACAAGATGTTAAGAGCTCATTCATTAGCCATTGACTTACCTGTATACATTGCTTTATTGTCATAAACAAATGAGGTTTACCGCTTACTCTGTTTTAAATCAACTTCCCATTACTCTTAAACCACAACACTGAGCTTAACCACAACACTCATTCGCATTTGGAATAAAACTCTGAGACTCTTTGTGGTGTTCTGCAAAAGTGTTAACTCAAAACACTCTACCTGGTTAAAATCCATGATTTCAAAATGCCACCATTCATGCTCAACATCAAGTTGTAGCAGTGTACAATTCATACATAGTAAGGTATACTTTATTAGACAGCAAATAATGCCCATCAATGCTTTTTCTCCTATCAGTATTGAATAAAAACTGTAAATGTATAGTTCTGTGCAAAACTAATCTAGCATTTGTAGTGGCTATCTTGTAGACAACTGATGTCGATAGAACAAGATTCACACTTATGTGTAAGCATTACACCAAGTAATTTGGATACAAAAGTATTTATTTTATAAAACTTGTATTTAAAATAGAGCTCTTATCTGTCTACTCACAAATCCTAATTTAAAACAATACATTATCCTTTGCTAATTTGATGTTACCCTTTACAATCAGCATTTTTGTAATTTTATTAAGAACCTGTACTAAATGAAGTTTTAAATCAGAAAACATTCCCTTTTCTTAAAAGTGCTTCTTAAATGAAGGCACCAACAAGAACTACTTTCAGATGGTACAGAATTTCTTATTTCTTGAAGACTCTGTGGTTGACCACTTCTTCATTAGTTACCTGCAGCAAGACACCTTCCTGCCAAAGGAAAAAAAAAGTATCTGAAGAAGTTTATCATGTTTGTCCAAAGAACCTAAGTAACTTCAGTGGTGGTTTTAGGATTAAAGCAGACTCACTGATGTGTATAATAAGCTCTGAATATCACATTTCTGAAAAGGCAATAAAGCCTAGAAATCAAAAGGGCTGTTTTAGGAAATTTCAATAGCCAACCTACAGCATTTTAGGGCAGGACAATGGGCAAAAAATTATTACATTTTAACCCAATTATTTAGTACAGGGTACATAAAGGGTTTTGCTGCTGCTGCTGCTGTTGCACAGAAACTTCTACTGTAGAAAAACACTATCCTTAGCCTGTCAGACTCATCCCTGATACGCATGTATAGTTGTAACCACAATAAACACAATGCCTTTAAATGCCTAGTTGACTCAAACTGCTTGAACCAGGATAGGTGAATGAATACACAAGGGTGGAATGATAGGCAAATCTCATTTATTGAACTTGCAGCCTAACTTTTACCTACCATTTTACTACCAACACCACTGAAGGAAGCAAGAAAAGCTTTATTAATGATCACTTGGCTTGCCTCAGCTGTTGAAATGAAGCACTTTACAGTCTTTGTGGCAGCAGAATATACTTGTCCATGGTTCATATCAATGCTAAAATTCCAGCAGGGAAAAAAATGATATGTTAAGCACCTGAATCTTCATGGAAAGGGAGGGGGTGAGAAAGAAGGAAAAAAAGGGAAAACAACCAAAATAATTTAAGTAAATGACAGATTGGAAAACAGGGTTTATAAAATTATCTTGAGTTTATTGTTAAACTCAATTTATAAGCTATGTTAAACTACATAAGAACTATACTGAAAAGACCATTGAAGAGTTTATTAGTTTATCTTTTAAGGGAGGAAAATTAAGAAAGAAAAAGTAAACAAGTTCTTACCTAAAGAAGTTTAACTGAAGCTTAGAACTATTTTGCTCTACACCCTCAGCTTTCGTTGGCATCCTTATCTACTGTAGTTAAAGCTTTGTAGATACAGCACAGTTTTTTAAGACTGGCTGAGATTAGTCGTCAAGAGTTCTCTTGTACTAGACCTGTGTCCCTGAAGAGTACCTCGCTGGGGTTATTTCCTTTCCTTGCATTGAAGAAGCAGCATCTAAAAGATCTAAAAAGGTGTTTCTCTTTGCAGAGACATCCCTTAAGTTAACTAGGTAATTTATTCCTGATGAATTTCAGACAACACACTTAAATCTGACCAGCATTTTTATCTTACACAAATACAACAACAGCTTTGCAATGGACCTTAATTATACTACCCACTCCTTAACTTATTTAAAATAAAAAGTCTATAATTACACAATTTCCTTTAGAATTATTTTATTAAATCATAAATGTACAACAGCTTCTTAACTCTACACACGCACTTAAATTTTTAAAGGAAAAACGTTATGTCTTATTACACCATGATCCTGGCTAATAGCTTTTCAAAACTTTTGAGAAAAATCTTAAAAAAGGTTTCACATGTCACCTGAAACTTACAAATTTAACATTATCAAAGAAGGAATGCTTCTACACTCTTACAAAGACCACTAGAAAGAAACAACAATTAAAAAGNTAAGAAACTGTCTCAAAGGCATTTTTTTTACAATCCTTCCTCCACAGTAAGGTAATGTTATTAAATAATCCAATCCATTCACAAAATGGCTCTCTGCATCTGCTCTGGTGTCTTCTGCCATATCACTGCATATTTATGCATGACTGAGATAAGAGTTTCCTTAACATTGTTATTTCGATAACCTGAAGCTGTTCTGTTACCTCTGGGCTCTCATCCTCTCCTATTTATACAGTGAAGCCTGTTTCAACAGAAGTAAAGAGTAAAAAAAAATAGGTTATGAAATTATCCATCTAACCAGATTTTAAGGATAGATAACATGATCCTAAAATGCTTTTAACTCCTGCAGCTAGTTCTCCCAAGATAATAATAATTGTAAAACTTAAAAACTACTTACCCATGGTAAGTAGGAAGAAGCTTAATATCTGCTCCTTCCACCATAGCCACTTCCTCCACTTCCTCCAGGACCATAGTTCCCTGCAGTGATTGAAACAAGAAAGCATGCTTAGAACATATATAAATGCTAATCACCAAATTGTGTGTGGTAGAAAGCCTGGATTAAATAAGAGACCCTGTCTAAAAACAATGCACCTCCAACCCATACTACAAAAATAAATCATTTAACAGTTACATGAGGACACTCTCTTTAGCATCTATTAGATCCTCCCCCTTTTTGAGTTGCAGAACTGTTTGGACTTCCATTACTCCCCAATAATCATCCAGAATTGTGTTTCGTAATTACCTCCACCATATGGTCCTCCCATGTTCCTGCTACCACCAAAGTTTCCACTCTTCATTGGACCATAGTTAGAAGGTTGCTGGTTATAATTTCCAAAATCATTATAACTTCCACTTCCATAATTTCCTGTAAAAGAATTGGAATACCAGCTAAACCTCTGAATACAAGCATTGAAGCCAAACTAATGTCTAATTTTTAAGACAAATATTCTCCAAAACAAAAGTACACAATACCTATCTATAATCCTACAATTTAAGGCATCTATCTACGACAGTAAAATAAATGTCATTAATTCTAATCCAAATTCCAACATAAAGGTTGTAGATGAATTTATTACCTCCTCCATAGTTGTCATAACCACCTCCGTAGCCCCCACCCTGGTTGCCATATCCAGGTCCTCCACCACCATATCCTCCTCTTCCTCCTCCATAACCAGGGCTACCTCCAAAATTGCCACCTATTATAAAATAAGCCTTTAAGTAATTGCTTAAATTTTTCAATTCCATTTGAATTGTCTTTATTACACTCATTTCTGGTTTTTCAAAACACATAAAATATATAACGTCTATTCTAGAATAGACTCAAAGGCAAAGTAAATACCTATCCTTGGGTAAACACATAAAGCAACTTAGATCCCAGAATTCTCCTTTGAATTGCTAAGTATTGCAAATTCATATGCTTTATAGTTTTGAGGAAGAAACTCTTGACAGGTAGACCTGCATTTAAGGTCAATCTGAACTACATGAAACCCAGGACTATGTAGAGAGAGCTCCTAATATTAATAACTTGTACTATCCCATATCACACTGACTTCCAATTCCAATATTCTAGCTTTTCTACAATGGACAGAACTCACCTAAGTTTTTCATGAATCTCACAACTTTACATTATACAATAATAATTAGGCAAATTCGTTAATAGAACTCAAAAATCACCTTCCAAAGCCAAATACCCAATTTGATAGGCAAAACAAGTGATATACAAATTTAACCAAGCACCAAATGCAATGTTACTAAATATATCAAGATACATAAATCAAAATCAATTAAAACTAACCTCCAGGCCCTCCTCCATACCCATTATAGCCATCCCCAAATCCACGTCCACTTCCGTATCCATCTGTTTATAAAAAGTAGTAAAAATTAAACTTAATTTTCTCCACAGTAGTATATATCCCAGAATGAGGATGACTAGAAATCTCACTAGTTTATTTGTTGGGGACATTGAGGGGAGAGTGTAATCAAACCATATTAATTCAACCTTACTACCAAGGCAACACATTTTTATTACTAGGTTTAGACCTATCAAAAAGCCTTACTTCAAAATTAACCTTCTTAAAATGAAGAAAATATATAATACCAATGTTTTATCATACTACACATTCATTTATATAAACAACCTAAAAACTCTGACAGCATTTTTAGATAAGGACTTATAGCCTTAGCTTGCCTTGAATTCAATGTACCTATGTGTTTGACCTTCATCTTTAATCATCCTGCAGCTTGTTACCAATTACTAAAATTGCAGGTTATCTTGTCTGGTTATCAGATTCATCCTTAGGCTAAGTGCATGCTAGGCACTATATATGCTCAGCTCATCATGTGTAACCTATAATCAGCTCATAATTTCCAATGTGTGAACATGTAGCTGATTGATTCCTGTGCGGCTTTAGGACCCTATTTCTTTTGGCTTTTTTGAATGTGTCTTCCTTATATATATATCCCATACCCTCTCTCCTTCATTTCCAGAATGCTGAGAGCTCAGTTCTAATGCGAACACATCCAGCAATTTAGAACTGCTTTAAAATTTTGTTTTTAACCTTATTGATGTGTTGACAAAGCATAAGAGTACACTACATAAACCAGTGTACATTTATGTATGATGGTGGCCAGAGGGCAACATCTTAACTTTGTCTGAGCATAGTCTCCTTTCTTTCTCTGCACTACACACTGCAGGCTAACTGCAAAATTTATCTCACTGAAGACATTCTATTCAAAATGCAAACACAAACTTACCAGATCCCCCCCTAAAGTTGCTTCCTGGTCCTGGTCCAAAATTGCCACCGCCACCACGAGAATCCCCAAAACCAAAGTTTCCTAGAACATTATAATCTAATCATTAGCAAGAACAAGATAATCACATATACATATACATATATATATATATATATAAATATAAAATGTTACCTCCTCTTCCACTCCTAGAACTTTGAACTTCCTGCATTTCTTGTCTAGACAATGCCTTTCTAACTTCTGCATTGTGACCATTTATGGTGTGATATTTTTGCACTGGAATAAAAACAATTGTCAGCACCAACAGTAAACAATTCTTATAATGTAAGCAACACTTTTTAAAATACAAAGCACAACTCATAAACAGACACTTACGGACAATTTTATCCACAGGATCATGGTCATCAAAAGTAACAAAGCCAAAGCCTCTTTTCTTTCCAGACTGTCTATCGGTAATTATTTCAATAGTATCAATTTTTCCATACTCTTCAAAGTAATCTCTAAGGTGGTGTTCCTCAGTATCTTCCTTAATTCCACCAACAAACAGCTTCTTCACAGTCACATGGGCTCCTGGTTTTCCAGACTCCTGCAATAATTACAAAGTTATCCCGACAGAAAAAAAACCTTGATTACATCTAACTTTTATGTACATCTTAGGACGAATTCCTCCAGATAATAGGTTTGAAGAGGCTGGTCTTGGAATAACACGTACAAAAAAGCCAGTACAAAAATAGAGATCAATGCATTTGGGTTTTCCTTACCTCTCTTGCTACAGCACGTTTTGGCTCAACTACCCTGCCATCAATGGAATGAGGCCTTGCAGCCATGGCAGCGTCAACCTCAGCCATGGATGAGAAAGTTACAAATCCAAATCCTCTTGATCTTTTGCTTGCAGGATCCCGCATAACCTTTAAATCCAAAAGATAAGCATTCAATTTCACAGCATTAGGTAGCAATATATAAATTAGAATGTATTGATAGTGATATTATTCCCTAGTATTCACACCCAAACATACATACAGCCAGACTTTGAGTTAACGTACCACACAGTCTGTGAGCTTTCCCCATTGCTCATAGTAGTTTCTCAAACTTTCTTCTGTGGTTTCAAAGCTTAAGCCACCAATAAAGAGCTTACGGAACTGTTCCTTTTCTCTCTGCAAAGGGAAATACCATTTCAATTTTTATTTACATTTTCTCTTTGTATGCAGGAAATTAAATTCTTAAATATGACGTGACCTGCTGGTAGAGTACCTTTTTCCTCTCCAAAGGAACAGTTTCTAAAGTTTTCTGGGGGGGGAAAAAAAAAACTTACATCAAATTTAAACCATATGTTAAACTGCATATTAGTTGTGTTACACCAAAAATTGCCTGAGCTGAGCTATACAAGTTTAATCTAACTTCTAATTCAAGTAAATTTTCTTAAACTTAATCAGATTTTCTTCAAAAAATTCAGAAAACCATACTCAACTCTTTTGAATTCTTTTGAAATTCATTTAATTCTACAACCCAAGCCCAGAATTGTGTTAATTTTTAGATTAAAAAATAATTTTTAAAAAGCCCCTCCCTAATGTTTCCAAATTCACCACCTGAAAAGTGGCATATTTGCTTTTCCTTAAACTGCCCCCTGTGGTGTTAATCGTAATTATCTCAAGAGGAAAAAAAAAAATCCTGCAACTCTGAAACAAGCTCCAGGAAGAATGCTGAAACTCCAGATAGATCACCTTAAACCTGGGTTTTGCCAGGCACTTATTATTGGCTTACCAATAGCTACAAAAAAACTTATCCAGGACCTATGATTGCACAATGAAATGAAAAAGCAAAATTAAAAAATAAATTCGTTATTTTATTGTACAGCCTAAATTTATAAGTTTCTCCAAAATATGCTCAAAAAGCCTTTCTTTACACTTTTTAGGTTTTGGATAAAAACGACCAAAATTGTTTTAAATAGTACAAAAGCCTTAATCAGGACTCTCCAAATAGTTTCTGGTAGCTCTACTAAAATGTCAGTAAATTGGCTTTCCTTAATCTAAGTTGCAAGTATTAAATACACCTAGTTTTTTCATATCACTAACGAAAAGCAAAAGCTCTTTACTTACCTCGGGCTTTTTCCAAACTTACCAGACGTCCACTATCGATTATAAACAAGGTTATTTTTTATTTATAAGTGTGCTCAGAGTCAAAGAAAATAACCAAGAATACCCCTTTCAAGCTAATGCTTATCAGTGTAATTATGTATCATAACTTAAAACAAAAAAAAAATCAAAAAACCGAATAACCAAGCTCAAACACTGTGACCCCGAACTAAGTTTTTATATAGCCAGGACGTGGATTTTTGTTCACTGAGCCATGCTTTAAGAGAAGGCTAACTATGAAAAGTCAGTTATTTCACTTCCTTAATGTGACCACCACGTGTTAAGGATCCGTTGATTTTTCCCAACAAATTCAAAGATCCCCTTATAATGCTTATAATTTGAATTATTTCGATCATAAGGATCCCTTAGGGAGATAAAATATCGTGCAACAAAAGCAAAGTAACCCTCCACTCATGATAACATCACCTCCCTAGCTTCCAGATGAGCGCTCCCATCTTTCCACTTTGACTTCCTACTGCTGTTCAAGTGCTTTATCACTGTCCTGGAAATCTTAAACTAATCTTAAGTATTATGAAAAATAAAACGGCAGCCACCCGCCCAGGCCTGGGTTGTACTACTCTTTCTCGGCCTGATCCAGTAAAGCTGGTGGAGCGGCGCCACCCCGCCCCCACCCCGCGCCTCGGAGGCCTCAGAACGCAATGGCGCCATTTCGTCGAGGGGAAGGCAGAGAGCCTTAAGCGAGGTGCGCAGGACGCCTAAGACCCAAGCTCAAAACACTAAAACCACCTCGAAACGGCATGAAAACCTCCCAAAGGGAAGGAAAACCGCTAAACACGTCTACGCAGTGGCGAAAAAAGAAAGCCAAACTAGTAAACCTAAATAGTTGAGAGCAAAATCGTAGCGAGGAAGGAGACGGGAAAATGGCGGACGCCAAATCCGGTTCCCGGGAGAGGGGGGAGGGGAAGCTTCGCAGACTCGCTCCAGGGAGCCGGGCCACCCAGAAACGTTCCGCCGCGAACACAGCCGAGTCCCTAGGCACGCGCACATCGAGGAAGGCCAGCGATGGCCCACTCCCGCGCTCCTTTAGCGGCCCAGCCCGGTCGCGGCGGGCACTTCCCATCCCCCACCCCAGCGAAGGGAAATGGCGCCGGGCGGCTGAGGGCGGGGAAGGCGGTCGGACAATCGGGCCTCCGACAACGAGCCCTCCGGAACTCGCCAAGGCCAACCGCCACTCGAGTGGCCGCATCCCCTCCACCGGACCGCGGAGGCGGGTGGCCGGTTTCCATGGCGGTGCTTACGGCCTCGCCGTGCCCTTTCTAAGAACTCATTGATTTCAAACCCGTTACCTCCATCGCGGACTCAGTCGCTTCAGCCCGATTTCCCGCAGCCGAGCGAGATGAGAATGACCTCCGCGGACGGACGCGCACGGGACTCGTCCTGACGCTGTGGGGAGAGCAGGCGATGGCCAAGAAACCGGGCCGCAAAGGAGCTCCTGCACACGGGACCGGCGCCGCTGCTACTGCCGCTGGAGCCGAGACCGCCGCTTTTCTAGAACCTTCCCCCCACTAACGCGTCTCCGCTTACGTCACGCCGTTACGCAAACGTCCTAACCGCCGCCAATGGCGGGAAGGGCCTACACGCCCCTTACGCCAAGTACGTGACACTCCCCCTTTAGGTACAGCGGGACTGCTTTACATCACTTGCGCAAGTGTGTTCGGTGAATTGCGGAAGGCTCGCGCTCGGCGTGTTACTACGTCCGGAACTAGGTCCGGCCCCCACCTGCGCGTAGGGAGCGGAGAAACGGTCGCGCAGTTTGAAATAACGCCGTCGGGAGGGGCTTAGGCCGGAGCTTGGGCGTGCGGCCTTCTCCGCCCAAGCGTGCTGTCTGCAGCTACGCCTTTGCCAAGCCCGTCCCCACAAGTCTTGCCGAGCCATACAAATAAGTCTACCCGTCCCAAAGGGGTTCTCACTCGGTCCCTCCCAGACGGACTTGTAGTCCAAGTACAACCCCCGATGCTGCAAGACTTGGGATCCCGCGGCCAGTGAGAGGTGGTGCTTAAAGAACCCCGCTGTTTATCTCCCGGGCCCTCGAGCCGGGCGAGGAGGTGGGCGGAGCCCCGCTTTGGCGCGCTCCGGGACGCAGAGGAGCCTCCGCGGTCCCGCCCGCCTGCCCACTCGCCCGCCTTCCCCCCGAGCAGGGGACCCCCTGAGCGCCACGCCGCGGACGGTGAGCGGTGCGCGCGCCGCCCCCCGCAGGACGCGTTCCCGGCGGGCCCCGCGCGGCCAGGGCGTGGGCGGTGCTCCCCCTCCCCCCGGCGGAGCTGCCCGCGCCCCCTCCCCTCGGATGTGGCTGAACTGAAGCGCGCAGGTGGGAGACTCTGCAGGATCCGCGGCCCTGAGCATCGGAGCGGTGAAGTTCGTGCCTCGGCTTTTTTTTTTTTTTTCCCCTCGCGCGCGTGGTGGGGGTGAGGATGCTCTGTGCGTCCGAGCTTGCGGGGAGGCTGCGAGCCCCGTGGGCCGCGGGCGGCGGGAAGCCGGCCGGGGCCTGGTCGAGGCGCCGCGCCGGTGCGCGGGGGAGATGGGACAATTGTGCACGAGGGTGGGAGCCGGATGACAGCTGCCGAGACTCCAGACAAAGCGCGGGCCTCCCCTCCCCCAGCCCCGCCGCGGGCCCGCAGGGAGAGAGCGGTTCAGGCTCTGCAGCTGCGAGGCCCGAGGCTCCGGGCTGCGGCGCGCTCCCGGCTACGTGGCCGCCGCCGGATGGGGGAGGCGCGGGCCCGTGGCGCAGTGCCCTTGAGCCCCCGACGCCGCCTTTGTTTCTCCCCGCGGAGGCGCCGACCACGAGGCCCGCGCTCTCGGGTGGGGGACGGGCTCCCGGCGCGGGAATGGAGCTGAGAAGGGGCTCTTCTCGAAGGAGAGCGGCCGTGAAGGAGGTCGATTTCTTCTATCCTTATCAGGACAGTACTTGGGAGCTCGAGGCAGGGGATTGCCAGGCGTTGAAGCCCAGACTGGACTATAGAGAGGGATTACCGCAGCACCCCCCCCCCCAAAAAAGGCCAGAAAAATAGGACTAGGACATCTTAATGTGTTCCTTTATACCGTGACTGAGCAGGGAGGGCCTCTGAAAAAAATAAGGATGGAATTATATGAGCTCCTTAGAGTATTCAGAAATTTAAGAAAAAGATCTTATGGTAATTTGCGGACAAAAGATAAATAGTCGTAACTGGTTTTAAAACAGAAGATTTCCTTTCATCCAAAATAAACACTGAATTGTTAAAATTCTATTTGGATTGGGAAAATAACAATTCTCACCACGTAAAGGTTGTTCCTAGGAAGATTATTTTTACTAACTTGGCTAAAGCACTAACATACTGAAATTATTATTAACATGCTAATAACACGGGAAGTCAACTGTTTTCCTGCATTTTTACCCGAAATTTACATGTTGAAATCCACACAAAACTTGTAGTTGCCTTTTGTGTGACATGAAATTTTAACTGTCCTACATTTTTTTTCTTGCAATAGCTCTTCAAGTCTCCGATTAAATTTAAAAAATGGCCTCCAATAAAACTACATTGGTAAGTTTGTGAAAACCTAGAACGTAAGAATCTTAACTGAAAGATTTTATTTTTCTTTTAAAATTATAACATGTGGGGGTGGATCTCTGAGTTCAAGGCCAGCCTGTTCTGCAGTGTGAGTTCCAGAATAGTCAGAGCTACACAGAAAAACCCTGTCTGGGCGTGTGGGTTGGGGAGCTATAACCCGTGGTGGACATGGTTGTGCCTTCCTTTAATCCCATCATGAGTGGGTGAATTGCTGTTAGAAGCCAGTCTACCTAAGTCCGTTTATTTACCAGCACACTAAAGAAAAAGGAGTTACACTAAAATAAGGCTTTCCTTAAGGAGGATCATGATCCTTTTCTTTTTTTTAAAGCGTGTAGTTTTTGCTGGATGTTTTTGAGGTAAAAATGCATGTTTGTGGATTATAAAACAGCTCAATCAATCTCCAGAGCCCAAGGAAAAGTGGAAAGAAAAAACAAGTTTCCTCCAGAGTGTTCCTTGATTTCCACACAGGTGCTGTCCACTGCTCCATAATATTGTTAATGTACTGAATGGGGGGAAGGGTCTCATGGACAGCTCTATGAAAGTCTTGTGGGTTGGCATGGTTACCCTTGAATCTGGACTGCTGTAGAGATACTGAGCATTCATTAGTGCACAGAAAGTGAGTTAGATACAGCTCACGTGGCCATGAGCAAGAATTAGAAACTGTCTAGGACTGTTAGATCAATTCTGTTTCTTTTGAGCGATTTCTGACTGTTGCTAAATCCAGTGTTTGTTTTCTTGGGATTTCTAGTAAGTTAGGCAAATTTATTTTTGTCGAGTTATATTTAAAATAAATAAAACTGGGTCAGCCAGGCAGTGGTGGCCCACACCTTTAATCCCAGTACTCCAGAGACAGAGGCAGGCGGATAGATCTACACAGCAAGTCCAAGGACACCAGGGCTACACAGAGAAACCAAAAAAGGAGGGAGGGAAAAAATGGGTCTGAAGGTGTATGTGATCCAGCCTGTGAGAAGCTGAAGCAAGCAGATTGCCTTGACTTTGACGCTAGCCCGGATTTGAAAATTCTGGGTGGTCAGGGCTGCATTCAAGACCCTGTCTAGAAAAAGATTCATGTCAAAAGAGTGAAGTTTACAGTTGTGGTTTCTACATTAATGAGGACACATTGATCACAATCATATGGAAGTGTGCATTAACAAAACATGGGTTTTGATCTTTTGAGTTTCTGAACCTTGAGCAAGAGGGTATTTCTACCTCATATAGTACATGACTTCAGCAGGTCTACAAAATGGACTAGATTCTGTAATTAGAAGCCCTTATGGTCACTCTTAGATGACCCAATACAGTGATAAAGCATGCAACATCTGGTAAACTGAAGGATGCTGTTAGTGTAGGTATAGCCCTATATGCTGATGGATTGAGTGTCTTGGTTGTGAGGTGCTGCTGTTGGTTTTTTGTTTGTTTGTTTGTTTTCTTTTGTTTTGTTTTTCCTGCTTGATCCTTTACTTGGTGATGGTTTGAGGGACTTGGCATTTGATAGGTGTTTTTTAAGTAGCATCTGTAGTTATGCATGGTGGTGCATACCTGTAATTCCAGCACTGGGAGAGCCTAACTCAGGAAAATCACTGAAGTTAAAGCCTAGACTGGGCTACTGTCTCAAAATGTTAAAGGGTGCATAACACTGTTGTGGAGATGAAATGCTTGAGCACACTATATTGGGTTATTTTTGTATCCCATGGGGACTTCTAATTAACCATCCCAAGGTTTTTAAAAGCACTCCTTTAAGCCGGGTGTGGTGGCACACGCCTTTAATCCCAGCACTCAGGAGGCAGGCAGATTTCTGAGTTCAAGGCCAGCCTAGTCTACAAAGTGAGTTCCAGGACAGCCAGGGGTATACAGAGAAACCCTGTCTCAAAAAATAAATAAATAAAAGCACTTCTTTAACAAATCCATCTACCTCCGATAGAATAAAAAAGAGACATTTTTGACTTGTGGAACAAGGTTTTTCTCTAAGGCCTAGGTTGGCCCTGAACCCATGATCGTCGTCAACATATTTCTACTTCCTGGGTGCTACTAGTGTGTGCCTCATGCCCCTCCTCAAAGTGAACTTAAACCCTAGAAGGAAGTAACTTTTTCCTACCAGAGAAAATAAACCAGCATTTTGGACTGTAAAAGTGATATTTATCCTTGGGATTTAATTTTATAAATTGATGTTGGAAAAGGGATGTCGTAGGGCTGCAGTTTTAGGTCTACCTTGCTGCACTTAATAAGACCAATCATTTAGAGGGATATGGTGGACCAAGCCATCCAGTACATGAGATATAGATTCTGGAGGAATGGGAATTTGGGGTCTTTGGTTACATAGTGAATTTGGAGGCTAGCCTAGGCTACATGTGACCCTGTCTTGGGGTTTTGTTGTTTTAGTGTTTACTTGCTTGCTTGTTTTTAACTATCACACTACAGTCATAATTGCTATTCTGTTGCTGTGATAAGACCCCATAACCAAAGCCACTTCTAGGAAAGCTTATTAAGATTACAGTTGAAGAGGGTGAGGCCATGAGCATCCTTCTGAGAAGATGGCAGCAGGCATGACATTTGAAGCAGTAGCTGACAGGTTGTGTTTGATCACAAGAACAAGGCAGAGCTAAATGCAAACAGCATGGACTTTTGAAACCGTTAAGTATCTGCCCACCACCCCATTTCTCTCCTCCCCCCAACATCCCTCATCCAACAAGGCCACATCATCCTCAAGCAGTTCTACCTGCCACCTGGGGACCAACCATTCCTATATAAACCTATAGGGGCCATTCTCTTGTAAAGTACAATTACTAATAGTTACTCATTTCTCCATTGTTGGCTAATGTTTTCTAGTTATTTGACACTTATGTTGAGATTAAAATGAGTGGTGATTCTGGTAAATTTGGTCGTGTAGAATCCTGGAATAAAACTGGGAAAGGATAAAATTATTTCTCAGATGGTTGGGGGTTTTGCTGTTGTTTTATTTTTTCATTGCATTGGTGAAGGGGATTTGGCTATAAGTGTGAAGCAGTGAAGCAGAACTTTTGTTTTATTGTCTACTGACTTTCTAGGAGGTACTTACCCTGGATCATGGAAGATTAAAGGAATAAAGGGTTAAAAGCTTAAAAATATATATATATGTGTCAGATGAATGAACAATTTGGCCTTAAAAATGTACAAGTTTTAAATTTTTCTTAATTTCTCTTTTGTTTTAGCAAAAAATGGGAAAGAAACAAAATGGAAAGAGTAAAAAAGTTGAAGAGGCAGAGCCTGAAGAATTTGTGGTAGAAAAAGTACTGGACCGTCGTGTAGTGAATGGGAAGGTGGAGTATTTCCTGAAGTGGAAGGGGTTCACAGAGTAAGAAACCTCAGTGCTTCATTTCTTATGGTTTTGTTGTTTTAAGCTAGGATGTCTCGTGTAGTACGGACTAGCCTTGGACTCGTGTTTCTTTTCCCAGGTGCTGGGATTATACTTGTTCACTATGCCTCATTTATGCATTTATTGTTTGTTCTGTTGTGATAGGGTCCCATGAGTCCCAAACTGGCCTTGGACTTGCTATAAAGGGATAGCCTTAAACTCTGTTATGTGTGGGTCCACCTCCCCAGATCATAGGCGTGCAGCACCGTAGATGTGTTACTTGGACCTAAGAGTTAAACCCAGGGTTTTTGTGCATGCTCTACCTGTACTATTTACCACCAGCATCCTTGGTCCTTAGGTTAGTACCTTTAATGGTGCTTTAGAAGAGCATTAAGTTTTACTCTTAGCATAAATGTTGAACCAGTTTGATTTGTTTGAGGTTTATTTAAGGCTTGGGGAGGGGGGGTGCATCTAGAGAGATAACTTGGTGGTTAAGAATACTTGTTCTTACAAAAGATCAGGCTTTGATTCCCAGCACCTACATGGTGGCTCAAAATCATCTGTAGCTCAAGTTTTAGGGTATCCAGTAGCACCTTCTGACCTCATGAAGCACCAGGCATGATGAACATGCATGCTTACATTCGAAAAACATTAAAAAATTTAAAAAGGGTAAGGTTTTAGCAAAAGTTAAAACCTAACATTTTAAAGTTTATTTCTATAGACAGTCAAACTTAGAAAATTAAAGTTCATTAAGGCAGAATTTTTAAAGTAGAATACAAAGGATTAAATGTCATTATGACATTTTTAAACAAAGCATGTTATAATGAATTCTTCCCTTTTATCTCTCCCACCTCCTGACCCATCTTTTCCTACTTATGACTTAATGTGTTCTTTTTCTTTTTTTTTTTTCTTTTTTTTTTTTGTTTGTTTGTTTGTTTGTTTGTTTTGGTTTTTCGAGACAGGGTTTCTCTGTATAGCCCTGGCTGTCCTGGAACTCACTCTGTAGACCAGGC
>NC_034591.1:70105333-70111210 GCF_900095145.1 Mus pahari
CCTGCCTCTGCCTCCCAAGTGCTGGGATTAAAGGCGTGCACCACCATGCCCATGTGTTCTTTTTCTAAAACATTTTAATGTTGTGTTAAACATTGTACTAGTTTGAATATCTATGACCAAGAACCTAACATTTACAGTATATTTATAGTATAGAAGATAATACTGCAAATAGCACTAAATTTGAGACATCAGCCTTCCTCCCCAAATTAAGTTTTGCCAATGTCTGAAGATATCAGCAGAGCAAGTTCTTGAGCCCAAGATGTTAATGGCACCATTCCTAGAATCCCTGAAGTCGCTCGTTCATTCCATCTATCTCTAGAAATGTATTTATGACCAGAGCATAAGACATAGTGAGTCTGTCAATTGGTGCAAGGTGATCATACTTCCATATTTGTGAGGTACTAGTTTTCTTCATGGCTCTCTGGCTCTTGATGGGGATGGTTACTTCAGCTCTGTGTTGAGGCAGGGCAGGAGTGGCAGTCTCACCCCAAAGCTGGTTTAGGCTTTGTGTGCCATTGACTTGTTCGTACGTACTACCTCTGCATGAGAAACACAAAGGCAGCAATAGATGATACATTAAATGAGTATGGCTGTTACGTCTAGTAACAACTACAGGTGATTTTGAGTCACCATATAGGTGCTGGGAATCCATACCATGAGCCCTGGATTTTTTTTTTTTCCCAAGGGAAAAAAAAAATTGAGGGGCTGGGGAGATGACTCAGAGGTTAAGAGCACTGACTCCTTCCTCTTTCAGAGGTCCTGAGTTCAATTCCCAGCAACTACATGGTGGCTCATGACCATCTGTAATGAGATCTGGTGTGCTCTTCTGACAGGCAGATAAAATGTTGTATACTTAATTAATTAACTAGAAAAAGAAAAAAAAAATGGCCTGGGCATGGTAATACAACACAGGCCACTGTGGAAGATGAGGCAAGATTAGGAGTTAGAGGGCAACTTAGGCTGCATAGTGAGACATTATCTTTTTTTTTTTTTTTTTTTAATGTATGTGAGTACACTGTGGCTTTTTTCAAACACAGCAGAAGAGGGCATCAGATCCTATTACAGATTGTTGTGAGTCACCATGCCATTGCTGAGAATTGAACTCTGGACCTCTGGAAGAAGTCAGTGCTCTAAATGACTGAGCCAATCTGTCTCTCCAGCCTATAGAGTCTGTATTGTTAAAAAAGAGAGAGAGCCGGTTGGTGCTGGCATGCGCCTTTAATCCCAGCACTTTGGAGGCAGAGACAGGCGGATTTCTGAGTTCGAAATAGTTCTGATGCTTTACAAACCATGCAATAGGCTAGATTTGGCTTTGTTTTTGTCAGTCTTTGCTTTATATCATTTCCCAAATTGAGAACCAACCAAAAATTGAAAGCATTTCACATTTAAGAATGTCTTGGAATCTTCATTTTCAAAACATCATTGGAGGTCCCAAACGTATTTACATAATATCTAAGAAATTAGGAATCACTATTCTTAAAAATCTCAAAATCCCAGGACTGTGAGGTCATAGCTAGCCTGTATAGTACCTATGAACCTGTCCCTTTAAGGAAGGAAGGAAAGAAAGAAAGTTAAAACTCATGGGATTGGGATGTAGCTCAGTTGGGAGGGTGCTTGCCTGGTATGCACAAGGTCTTGGAATAAAGTGTGACAGAGAGTGCTTTTTATCCTAGTACCCTGGAGGTAGAGACAGGAGGATTAGAACTGGATTACATACAGTTTGAGGCCAACTAGGGTTACATAAAGTGAGTTGCTTATGGAGCAGAAAAAATATTAGTATTCAACTGCTTTTGAAGTAAAATGGATTGCTCACATAGGGATGTGAAAGTGGTTGTGAAGAGAAATGTAGACATTTTAAAGTAATATAGGAAATGGGAGAGCATTCCTTTCTATTACTATTATTTTATTAGTATTAGCCTTTGTCATATGGAATTTTTTCCCCCTAGATAGTTATAAACAGGTCCAGGTAATGGCAATGTTTTAATTGAATCAACTTTTTGTTTTCTTTAACTGAACACAGTGCTGATAATACTTGGGAACCAGAAGAAAATTTAGATTGTCCAGAATTAATTGAAGCATTTCTTAATTCTCAAAAAGCTGGTAAAGAAAAAGATGGTACAAAAAGGAAATCTTTATCTGACAGTGAATCTGATGATAGCAAATCGAAGAAGAAGAGAGATGCTGTAAGTACTGCCCATTAGAGTGGATCTTATCAATAGTCACTGACTTCAATTTTAATTGAACTTTTTTCCAGCTAGAATACTTTTTACTTCATATTTTGTTCTTTAAGTTAGCATCCCAAGTAATGGGTTTCATTATGGTATTTTCATACATATTTACCATTATACTTTGTTGTAATTCACCTCCCTATCCCTTCCCCTTTGTTAGTGTCTTTTGAGGGGTGGGTCTCATGTAGCAGAAAGTGGCCTTGCACCACTCATCCTATTACCTCTGACTTTTGCTTAAAACTAAGTGAGGTGTCTTAAAGACAGGGTTTCTCATTGTAGCTCTGCCTAGCTTCAAAGTCAGAAACCTGCCTGCCTTTCCCTCCTGTGTGCTGGAATTAAAGGCATTCACTGTTATACCCAGCTCAGATGAGAAAAATTTATTTCCCATGTGTCTGGCTCTTGGCCTGTACATCTGTGTAGCTCATGCATGCTCAGTGTTGCCAGAAGCTAGATCATGCTATCAGATGCCTTGGGACTGAAATTATCGGTGGTGTGGGCTACCATTGTAGGTGCTGGCAACTGAACTTAGATTCTTTGGTAAATGCTTCTAGCTGTTCCAACCCAAGAATACTTTTAAACTCTAATGGGGGGGGGGGGAACCTTGTATAGAGCTAGGCAGATAGGGTAGTCTCTACCCTTAGCTTTAAACAGATTGTACTTACCTTTCTATTGGCCTAGTGTGATAATTGGAGGAATAGTCTTGGTGCTGAATTGGGCTTGTATTCCAAGCACTCAGCACCCATTAAATTGGTAAAAGATGAGTTTCAAGTGTGGTCATACCAGCTAGGTAACAAGAACTTTGTGTATATGGCATTAAATCTTAATGTCAACCCTGTTGAGTCTAGATAATGATTCAGTTGTATAGATGAGAAACAAGATTAATTACAGTGGAGATCTGAAAGTAAAGTATATGCATAAGGGAAATATCTTTAGTAGTAGAGCCTAAGCTAGGTTGAGCCAGCAGGATTCTAAATAGCCTAATTCATATTGATATACTACCAGAAACCTATGACATAGGGACTAATTGTTTCTGATAGATAATAAACCTGAACCACAGAGCTTAATTAATTTTCCTAGAACTAAAGGGCTAGAGTTGTTAATCTAACCCAGTCTGACTTTAGAGTCTCGTAATACTGATGTGAAACTTCAGTAGTTTTAGTTTGCTGATATCATCACTTCTCAAATATTTACACTCAAAATTTACATAGGCTGTAATTATCAATATTCATTGTTTTAGTCAGGTATGGGGCATGGCTTTAGCTCCAGTACTGGGGCGACAAGGCAGGCAGGTTTCACTGAGATCCAGACCAGCCTGGTCTATAAGGAAGACCCCTAAGGGAGTTGGGGGCAAACCTTTTAGGGCCAGAGAACTGGTTAAGAGCATGTACTGCTCTTCCAGAGGATCCATTTGGTTCCCAACATCCACTGATAGCGCACAACAGTCTGTAACTCCAGTTCCAAAGAATCCAACACATTCATTCTTCTGACTTCCATTGGCACCAGGGACACACAAGGTACACAGACAACGTATAGGTGAAATCATTAAATACATAAATAATTTTAAGATAACAGTTTCCAAGTACTAGTAATTAAAGAACATGAACTACTAGCACTTATGTGAGTACTCAGAATTGTCTGTAACTCAGGGGGTTAAGTGCCCTTACTGGCCTCCAAAAGCACCGGTACTTACAGGTGCTCGGAAAAGCATGATTTAAAAAAAAAAAAAGCAATACCAAAAGAAACCTAAACAAGAATAATAGTTTAGGGCTGGTGAGATGGCTCAGCGGGTAAGAGCACACAACTGCTCTTCCAAAGGTGCAGAGTTCAAATCCCAGCAACCACATGGTGGCTTACAACCATCCAACAAGATCTGACTCCCTCTTCTGGAGTGTCTGAAGATAGCTACAGTGTACTTACATATAATTAATAAATAAATCTAAAAAAAAAAGAATAATAGTTCATGTGTACAACTGACTGGAAAATGGGCAAGCTGGCATCCACCTGTCATCCCAACTTGAATTTAAGGTCATTAGCTACATAGCAAGCCTTCCCTACATTAAGAATGTATTTATAGGAATACATACAAGCCTGCATATAAAAACCTATTGGGTATAGACTCTGTAATGAAAAAGAGGAGTCTCTTCGGTGTCTAGTTTAAGGTAGACAGGGTAGGCATGATGGTTCATACCTATAGTCCTAGCACTTGAGGGACTGAGGTAAGAGAAATGTGTTGAGCTTTGAGGCTAGCTCAGGTTTCAGAGAACTCTCCAAAATAAAGCAATTATGGTTTTGAGACAGTCTCATATAGCCCAAGCTAGCCTTTAACCCCTGATGTTCCAACCTCCATCTACCAAGTACTGGATCAATAATAATTTGTTTTGTTTTTGAGGCAGGGTCTCTACATAACCCTGGCTGTCCTAGAACTCAAACTCAGAGATCCTTCTGTCTCTGCCTCCAGAGTGTTGGGATTAAAAGCTTATATCACCATGCCCAGCAATAATTAGTATTACATTAAAAAATGTTAATGGGACAGGGTCTGAGTGTGTGTATACACACACACACACACACACGCACACTCAGCTGCCACAGATGTCAGAAGAGGGAGTTATCCCCTGGCACTGGTGTTAGAGGTGGTGTAAGCCATCATGTGGATGCTGAGAACATGTTCTCTACAAGGCAAGTGATCTAACCACGGCCATCTCTAGCCCCTGTGGCTTTTATATGTATATTTCTAGGGCACGGTCTTGCTGTGTAGCCCAAGGTGCACTTAAACTTACACTATTCCTGCAACTGAAATTATAGGCTTGTGCTGCTATAAGTAGCTGCATATTTGTTTACTTGCTTTTTTTTTTTATTTAATTTTTTTAAATTGGTGGGTGGTTCTTGGTCAGATTTTACTAAATGGTCTAGGGTAGCCTTGAACCTCTAAAGGTTCTACCTCTAAAGTTCTAGGTTTATGGGCATTTAAAGTTTAATTTTCAAGAGTGCATAATTGCTCAGTGTGTTGTCTGTCTCATACTGTAGTTCTAATGGTCAATAAATTGAAGCAGGAGGGTTGAAATTTGGAGCTAATCTAGGCTACATAGTAAGACTTCTATATTTTAAGAAAGGGTCTTGTCTAGCCCAGGCTTAATATTCCTGAATATTCCTGCTGCTTCTGCCTCCAGCTACCAAGTGTTGGACCAAGCCCAGGATTTCTTGTATTCTAGACAAATACTCTACCAATAAAACTTATGTCCCTGGTCCTAAGCATGTTTTTTTTGTTTTTTTTTTTAAGATTTATTTATTATTATATGTAAGTACACACTGTAGCTGTCTTCAGACACTCCAGAAGAGGGAGTCAGATCTCATTGCAGATGGTTGTGAGCCACCATGTGGTTGCTGGGATTTGAACTCAGGACCTTCGGAAGAACAGTCAGTGCCCTTAACCGCTGAGCCATCTCACCAGCCCCTAAGCATGTTTTCATATCAAACTTTGGTTCTTGTCCAAGTTGTTCCTGGCTTACTGTTGGGAGTTCTGATGAAAATTGTATTTCATAAAGAATTTTTAATGTTATTTGTTGTGTAGAAATATTTAGTTAAGCTATTACCTAACCCTTATATACAGGCTGACAAACCAAGGGGCTTTGCCAGAGGTCTTGATCCTGAA
>NC_034591.1:70115085-70122245 GCF_900095145.1 Mus pahari
CTAATATCAATTAATGACCTGCATGCTTTTTCTTTACCCTGACTCATTCCTTGCTGGTAGGATCAATCTTTTCAGTATTTGGATTCTGGTTCAATGAGCCAGAAAAGTAACTTTGTAGTATCAGAATGTCATCCAACTGTATATTTACTTTATTGTAAATAATGGTGAACAGTGGTCAATAAATAGTTTTATATTCCTTTATGTCATTGTCCGGTTTACTTTGTAATAAGGACTGGAAACATCTACACAGAGTTTATCCTTTGTTTTGTTTTTGAGTCAAGGGCTCTTTGTATTGATGCTCTCCTTGAACATTCATCCTCTCTCAGCTTCCCAAGTGCTAGGAATGGTTTCTGGTTCATTTTAAAATAACCTCACATCTCAGGTTAGGCTTAACTTCTGTGTTGTTGTTGGTTTGTTTTGGTGGGGTTTTTTTGTTTGGTTTGGTTTGGTTTTTTTTTTTTTTTTTTTGGTTTTTCGAGATGGTTTCTCTGTGTGGCCCTGGCTAACCTAGAACTCACTTTGTAGACCAGGCTGGCCTTGAACTCAGAAATCCGCCTGCCTCTGCCTCCCAAGTACTGGAATTAAAGATGTGTGCCACCACCGCCCGGCAACTTCTGTGTTGTTGCTTCTACCTTATGAGTACTGGAACCATAGACATATATCATGACACATCATATTTACTCATATTTACTCACTGTCAGTATGGGTTGTGTAGTCCCAACAGTGACCATCCTTGCAATAGAGGTTTCATGAAGCTGGAGCCATCCTGGCCTGGTGCTGAAGATACTGAGAGGCCCAAGAAGCTTGTGTGAGGGAGCAGTGTGGACAGGCTGACTAAGCTTGAAGCAAGGGTGGCAAGCAATACTTCATTTTCTTTGAATCTTCCTCCTTATTAGGATTTTGCCTTTAATTATGGGGGCAGTGAGTGCCAGCACCTTTAGGGGATGGGGACAGCTCTGGTATCTGGAGTTCTAGTCAGTTGTGAGCCACTAGAGTGGGTGCTGAGGACTGGACTCGGGTTGTCTGGAGGAACAAAGTGTTTCTCACTGTTGATCCATCTCTCCAGCCCGCCTTGGACCTATTTATATCTGGGTCACTGTTGGAAGGGTTGTACACTCTAGGGAGTCTTTACCCTCAGGAATCTTTGCAAATACCCACATAAACCCACACAGAGACATTTCTAATCCTAGCCCATGAATTTGACCTTTAACCTTTACAAGTATTCATCTTTTCAGGGTCTTAATTGGGTAGTATTTGCTGAAAAGATTTTATCTAAGTACACTGTAGCTGTCTTCAGATGCACCAGAAGAGGGTGGCAGATCTCTTTATGGATGGTTGTGAGCCACCATGTTGTTGCTGGGATTTGAACTCGGGACCTTCAGAAAAGCTCGGGCCTGGCATGGTGGTGTGCGCCTTTAATCCCAGCATTCGGGAGGCAGAGGCAGGCAGATTTCTGAGTTCTCGGGCCAGCCTGGACTACAAAGTGAGTTCCAGGACAGCCAGGGCTACACAGAGAAACTCTGTCTCAAGGAAAAAAAAAAAGAAAAAAGCAGTCAGTGCTCTTAACCATTGAGCCATATCTCCAGCCCCCCCCCCTTTTTTTTTAAAGATTTAAGGGGAGTAGGTAGGTTTTAATGACCTTTTTTTTTTCTATTTCTGACATCTCAGCTTTTACTTGTCTTAAATATATCACACTCAATCTCAGCCAGAAAAGGCTAAGAGAAGACTTTTTTTTTAATTTTTATTTTTCTGTGACTAAAAAAGGCTCATTTAATACAACAGGCATTATTGGGGGTAGTCGTATGTGTATACGCCATTTGTGGTACACATTAGAGTTTGGATAGTAGCTTCTTGAATGCTGGTTTAAAGGTGTGTGTGTGTGTGTATGGTGTGGTTCACGGTTTTTATTATAGATAGGAAAGTACAGTGAGGGTCATCTGGAAGAGCCTAGAGAAGAGTGTAGACTGGACCTGGCCAGAGCTATCTTAAGAAAGGGAAGAATGGCAGAGAATAGAAAATAGAGAAAACAGAATAGCAGGACTATGAGAAGAACTAGTAGCACATGGGGAAGGGAATCCCATGAACTAGATGGAGTTTGTAAATTAAGGAAGAGTTGAGAAGGGCTAGGATGTGAGCTAGCATGGACTTTAAAAAGTGTAACAAGTACTTTAGATACTGAGGAAACCTGGTGGCCAGAATGTGCCGTGATATGCTGATAGGCACCACAGGTAGTCCCTTCTACCTGAGGGAAGGGAAATGACTCATTTAGCAGATGGGATCTAATTTCACAAGTTTCTGAGGAATGTTGTCTTATCAAACTGCCAGAAATCCTCTACAGTCCAGGTTAAGCCCATTTCTGGATAGGAAAGTCATTTGGTTTCAAGTACGACTACCTAACTTCAAAGTTAAACTACAGAGTTAAAATAACAAAAGCAACATGTAGTGACACAATAACAAAAACAGATAAACAGAACAGAAAATCTAGATGTAGATCTGTGAAGCTGCAACCACCTGGTATTTAACAAAAATGACAAGCTACTAGAGAATGTTAGAGCCCAGACACTCCAGATACACTCTGTCCCCTCACAGCTGCTGCGAACAGCTGACGAGGTCACTTCCAGCTGCCGTCTACCGGTCTGCTTTTACGAATATACAAGTATTTCTCTGTGCGATCCCAGTTTCTGGGAATGGGACCTTTCAGATACAAAGCCATAAACAGAATAGCTACCACAAGGACAATCGACCTGTCACATCACATAGTAACTAAGCTCATTGTTCTTCCTGATCCCCTTATCCTGAAATGTGTTTTGAGACCTTCCTTCAAACACTTGTCTCAGCCAAAATACAGGAAACAAAATGTCTCAGCCTGATTAGATAATGTCAACTGACCTTGGCTCCCTTTTCTGTGGCACAACACCTCCCCTCCCCACCCCATTCCCGACTCTGAAAAGAACCAGGTTCTGTTGTCCTAGGGCAGACTGAAGCTTTTTGCATCTGAACTCAAAATTCTATCTAAATCTTTCCCCTGAAGAACAACCCAACCCCATGTTTCTTTGGAACCCTGTTTCTTCCTAAACACCTAACAGAAAAGACAGCCCCTTTAACAGATGGTTCTGAAAAGAACTGGATACCGGCTGCCATCCTGGTTTGCTTTCAACTTGGGACAAACACCATGACACAAAGCCACTTAAGGGAGGAAAGGGCTTTTGTTTTCCAGCTTACAGGTCACAGTCCCTCACTGAGAAAAGTTAGAACAGCAACTCAGGCAGGAGCTGAAGCAGGAGTCATGAAGGAATTCTACTTGCTGGCTCATGCTTGGATACCTCTGATTCTTGAACAACTGAAGAGCATCTGCCTGCGATGGTACGACCCACAGTGAACTGGGCCCACCTACATCAACTAGCAATCATGACAGAGTGCTGCAGACAGGCCCACCTGATTTAGGCAACACTCGATTGAGACTTCTTCCCAGGTTATTCTAGGCTATGTCAAGTTGATAATAAAAGGTAGCCAGCACACCTAAGAGTAGAATGACACATGACCCTTATCTGCTTCTGAACAAAAAATAAACTCTAAGTAGATCAAGGAACCCTCTAAAACTGCTAGAAGTAGAGAAGTTTCAAGATGTAAGAACAGGTGTAATATGATTTATTTTGGGTTCCTGGCCCTGTGTCTCCATTAGCTTAACCAACTAACTCAGAATACTTAGCTGTTAGAAATGCTTGCCCCTATGACCTTCAGTATCAGTGGCCTCTTGGACTTCTGAGAACAGGAGAGGGTATAAAAAGCAAGCAGAAGCTAATATAGCAGGGTACAATGAGGGTCAGAGGAGAGTAGGCACAAGAGTAGGTTGCAGGAGACAGAAGAGTAAGAAGGGTCTGTGTGTAGGGTTTGAGAAGACAGTGGGGTGGAGAGATGGCTCAGTGGTTAAGAGCACTGACTGCTCTTCCAGAGGTCCTGAGTTCAATTCCCAGCAACCACATGGTGACTCACAACCATCTATATGGGGTCTGATGCACTCTTGTGATGTGTGTCTGAAGTCAGCTACAGTGTACTCATATCAATAAAAATAAATATTAGAGAGAAAGAGAACAGTTAGTGATGGTTGAGACAGGAGAAGCTGAGCCAGAGAAGATATTAGGAAACAGGAGAAGAACCCACAAAAAGTAGCGAAAAGAAAAATCGATGAAAAGCTACATACAGGTAGAAAGGCTTTTTGTTCAGTAGGAAAGAAAACTGTAGCTTGTAGTTTCTACTACCCCACTTTAAGCTCTTGGCAGACCACACTACTAGCCATTGTCCTGGTTCCCTTGCAGCAGAGGATGGAACACACACACATAGCTCATTTTTAGCCCTCCTCATAGCTCAGCAGCTGGGCTCTTCTAAGCCTCTCCTTTACTCCTTGCTCAACACTCTAAATCTGCCCTTAGCTTAGTTGTCTTGTTACCTTCTCGTTGATCAACACCCTACCTCTGCCCTCGGTTCAGTTGTGTTTCAAATCTCCCACCTTGGGAAGCCACCAATGGACACTCCACCTGTAAGACTCCACCCCTCAGTCAGTGGTACTTACTTCGAGATGGCCCCAAGTGAAACACCTAGTCGCAGATAGATGCAAAAACGACAGGTTTATTTTCCGGAACGTCTGGGTCAACCCTCAATCAGTCCCTCTAGGCAAGTGATGAGAAGGCAACCCCAAATGGCTATTACAAGCAATTTTTATACTTTTTAGGGGCACAGGTTGCATCAACAAGGTTACAGTTCAAACTTATTGGCTAAGCATATTGACCTTTAAATCTATTGGCTAGCAAGCATGACACACATTTGCACTCTACCCCGGACTTTCCAGAGGATCAGGTAACTATCAGTCAGTACATTCTGAGAAATTTTTACTCAAGAATGTTCTTGTGGGTGAAGAATGGAACTTGGCCTACCTAGCCTTGACCCCAGGTAGGAAAGGGAAGCTATAAGGAGGGTGTGGGACTGGAAAACTACTTAGGAGCCTTCACACCAAAGATATCACGTGACTGGTGAGTCTCTGTCTCTCTCTCTCCCCCCCCCTCCCCGCCCCACCCCGGAAGCATGGCAAATTCCCTTTCCCCTCCTGTGTCTACTAACCTGCCTGTGGGAACCTAGAAGTCCCGCCTCTTCTGACCAGCCATTGGTTGCTGGCATCTTTATTGATCAATCAAGAACTAACTGGGGAACAGGACCGTCATCATCTACGCGCAGATTCCCAATGAAAGCATCAGAACCACCCCGTACAGAAAACAAACTTCATGGAGTTAAAATGCTTTCTTAGCAAAGGAGACCATTAACCTTGAGATGATAGTGTGGGGCGAGTGGATGGTGACACCAGACAGAAGACCAGGAAATCTTTTTTTTTTTTTTTTTTTTTTTTTGGTTTTTCGAGATAGGGTTTCTCTGTATAGCCCACTTTGTAGACCAGGCTGGCCTTAAACTCAGAAATCTGCCTGCCTCTGTCTCCCAAGTGCTAGGATTAAAGGCATGCCCCACCACTGCCCAGCAGGAATTCTCATAATTCAGGACAGTAGGCTTTAGAACCAAGGTCTTCCTGTCCTGGAACATGTAACTGTGACAGCCCATTGAGAGGGTCATGACAACCAGTCACGTAGTCTTTCCCCTTACAAATAAAACATCATGGGAAACATCTACCCCATCCCACCTTACCCTCCCCCACCCCAAATGTTTATAAGGTCCCTATCCACATGGAATAAAGTGCACGAGTTATTTCACCAAGAATTATCCATCTGAGAGTGGCTGTTTCATTAAGCTATAACACTCCAGCGAAGAATTTTCTCTCCTGGAGCACTCATCACCAGACCTTGGCTCCACCCAGCAGGTCAGGCTTGCACTCTGGTCACAGCCCCTTGCTTCTGAGTCTGCTATCTGACCTTTGTTCACTGCTAGTTGCAACCACATCCTGCCATTCACGGCCAATAAGCACCGGAGCTGCTACAATAGTGGAAGAGATCTGCCTGCCCTGCCCCGGTTTCCCCTCTGAGTGCTGCCACACTTTGGCAGTTCAGGCCAGGCCAGAGCTCCTTGGAATGGACCGTGTGTCCCCCCCCCCTCTCCCACCTCCCACCCCCCCAAGTAGCCAACAGGCATTTACTCCAGCATCCCAAGGGTGAGGCAGGCACACAGCTCAACAAGGAAACAGAACACAAAACAGAAGTCTCCCAGTTCTATCTGACAGAGAGGATTCATGTCTAGAATATACAAAGAATTTGAAAACCAAGCCCTAAACAAGCAATCCAATTAAAAAAAAAAAGGCTAATAACCTGAATAGGGTTTGTAAAATGAGAAATCCAGAAATACTAGCAGGGTGGTGGTGGTGGTGGTGGTGGTGCACACCTTTAATCCCAGCACTCCAAAGGCAGGGGCCAGGTCAGCCCCATCTACAAAGCTGGTTCCGAGACAGCCTCGGCTACACAGAGACAGAGACACACAAAATCCAACAGCCAATAAAGATTTTGGGGAGATGTTTTTTATTCTTGTTTGATTGTTGATTGTTTTTTGGTTGGTTGGGTGGGTGGTTGATTTTTTGGGGCTTTGGTTGGTTGGTTTTTGTGAGACAGGGTCTCGCTATGTAGCCTGGGCTGGCCACAGGGTCTCGCTATGTAGCCTGGGCTGGCCTGGAACTTTTGGTATAGACTGTGCAGAGCTTGCGTTTACAGAGATCTGCCTGCCTCTGTCCCCAGAGTGCTAGAATTTAAGGTGTATGCCACCATTGGCAGCCAAATAAGTATTTTTAAAAGTGTTGGGAATTCCTAGCTATTGGAGAAATGCAAATTAAAAATACTGTGAGATTTAATCTCACCCCAGTCAGGCAGATTACAGTCAAGAAAACAAAAGCACGTGTGGGGACCTCCACCTTTATCGCTCAGGAGGTAGAGGCCGGTGTTCAAAGCTAGCCTGTTCTACATAAAAAGCATAAAAGTTCCAGGCTCCCCAAAGCAGAATACATATTTACATATATTTGTTGCCATTTTCCTCTTCTTTCTTCTTCTTCTTCTTCTTCTTCTTCTTNTTTTTTTTTTTTTTTGTTTTGTTTTGTTTTTCAAGACAGGGTTTCTCTGTATAGCCCTGGCTGTCCTGGAACTCACTCTGTAGACCAGGCTGGCCTCGAACTCAGAAAT
>NC_034591.1:70123615-70125538 GCF_900095145.1 Mus pahari
AAAAAAAAAAAAAAAAAAAAAGACACCGGTTTTATTCATGGTATTTAATCACAGCAACAGAAAAAGTGCCACACTGGGCACGTGCCCAAAACCATTCCAATCATCCCTTCCATTTTTCCTACCTAGGTACATTGGGAGTAGAAGTTTTTCTAAATGTGATTGTTACTAAGGGCAGGGGGAGGTTTTCTATTGTTCAGAGAAGGGCGTACCTGTAGCTCAATACAGGTGGGAAGTCAGAAAGGTTCTGAGGGCATTAGGAGTGTCATTTGGAGAGGGACATTTATGCATAGTAATAAGTTATTTCTCTGCCAGTCAGTGCGAGCCAATTCAAGCTAAATTAGAGTATATATAAAGGCAGGTTTATTGGAAAACCACTCTTAGCTTTACTGATCCAATGAAGGAGGCCAGAGAAATCGTCATGGGGAGGGAGAAAGAAGGGAGGGGGGAGATGGGGTGGGGTGGGATGGAGGGGAGGGGGTGTCAGGCAATATATAAGAATAGGAAATAGGAACCTCTGAGGGACAGGGGAAACCCAGCCCATGGGCTGGAAAGGGTAGAGGGCAAGGTATGTCAGGTAGGGACTGGAGATCCTGAATTCCAGGCACTTTGGTTTGTTAAATATGCACCTCATCTATTTGTCCTCGGTCTCAAGCCCAACAGATAGTACTGACAAGTGAAGGAATTAGGCGGAGAAGTGTATGATTACTGAGAGAGTGTGTATGACCAAACAAAAGAGTTTCCAGGCTCAACTGCGTTTGCTTGTCTCTCGATGATTTATTTAGCAAATACTTGCGAAGTATCTATCATGTAACAAATATTGTCTTGCCATATATTTATTTTTATACAATAAGAAATATGATTTGGGGCCTGGAGAGATGGCTCAGTGGTTAAGAGCGCTGACTGTTCTTCTGAAGGTCCTGAGTTCAGTTCCCAGCAACCACATGGTGGCTCACAACCATCCATAACAAGATCTGACGCCCTCTTCTGGAGTGTCTGAAGACAGCTACAGTGTACTTACATATAATAAATAAATCTTTTTTTTAAAAAAGGTTTTAAAATTAATTAATTAATTAATTAATTAAAAAAATAAATATCTCTTTTTTAAAAAAAAATATGATTTTGAGTAGGGCAGTAATAGTGCATACCTTTAATCCCAGAACTCAGGAAGCAGAGGCAAGTGGATCTCTATGAACCTGAACTCATGTTGAAGGCCATCTTAGTCAACATATCAAGTTCTAGGACAGCCAAGGTGACACAGAGAAACCTTGACTTGAAAAACAACAACAAAAAAAGAAATATAATTTCTTCAACAACAACCAGGTATGTTGGGATTTGGCTTTGTTACCCTAAAAGTCAGGAGGCTGAGGCAGGAAGATGTCCAATTTGAGGCCACATTAGGCATCCATAACCAAATTCTATCTTAAAACAACAATCTGGGCGTGGTGGCTCATGCCTTGTTATCTTAACAGTCAAAGGCAGAAGTGGGAGGGTACCACCATTCAGACCAGCCTAGTCTACACGGTGAGTTACAGGATGGCCAAGGCGATACATGGAAACCCTATCTGAAGAAAAATGAACCAAGCAACTATTTTTCATGGTGTTATATGCTGGATAGTTTTATGACAACTTGACATAATCTAAAGTCTTCTGAGAGGAGAAAACCTCAATTAAGAAAATGCCCCCATAAAATCAGGCTGTAGGCAGGCCTGTAAGGCCGTTTCTTACTGATTGGTGGGGGAGGGCCCAATCTGTTGTGAGTGGTGCCATCCTTTGGATGATGGTCCTGCATTCTATAAGAAAGTAGAGCCAGGCATGGTGGCGCACACCTTTGATCCCAGCACTCGGGAGGCAGAGGCAGGCGGATTTCTGAGTTCAAGGCCAGCCTGGTCTACAGAGTGAGTTCCAGGAAAGCCAGGACTACAC
>NC_034591.1:70125576-70131803 GCF_900095145.1 Mus pahari
AAAAAAAAAAAAAAAAAAAAAAAAAAGAAAGAAAGAAAGTGGGCTGTATCTGCTCCTGTCTCCAGGTTCCTGTCCTGTTTTGTTCCTGTCCTGACTTCCTTCACTGATCATGATATGGAAGTGTTAGCCAAATAAACCTTTTCTTTCTAACTTGGTTTTTGGACACTATGTTTTATCACAGCAATAGAAACCCTAAGACAGTATATATGGTATAAGTTACATAAGTGTGATGTTTTTTATATTCTTGGGCCAGGGAGTGGCACCATTTGGAGGTGTGACCTGGTTGGAGTAGGTGTGTCACTGTGGATGTGGGCCTAAGATCCTCACCCTAGCTGCCTGGAAGTCAGTCTTCCACTAGCAGCCTTTGGATGAAGATGTAGGATTCTCAGCTCTGTCTGCGCCATGCCTGCCTGGATACTGCCATGATCCCACCTTGATGATAATGGACTGAACCTCTGAACCTGTAAGCCAGCCCCAATTAAATGTTGTTTTTATAAGACTTGTCTTGGTCATGGCGTCTGTTCACAGCAGTAAAACCCTAACTAAGACAATAAGTAATCAATCATCTGTTATTTTTTTTTTTTTGTAGCAGTCTTTTTTTTTTTTTTTTTTAAAGATTTATTTATTATATGTAAGCACACTGTAGCTGTCTTCAGACACTCCAGAAGAGGGCGTCAGATCTTGTTACGGATGGTTACGAGCCACCATGTGGTTGCTGGGATTTGAACTCCGGACCTTCGGAAGAGCAGTAGGGTGCTCTTACCCACTGAGCCATCTCACCAGCCCCCAATCATCTGTTATTATCACTTAGAGCTATGTTTCATATTTGTGCATCCATCTAGGCATATGAAATTAGTTTTTTATAAATTCCCAGAAATGCAAATACTGAGACTAAAAACAAAGATAATGAAACTGCTGTTGTGTATGACTAGATTATCCACAGAAACCGTGGTTTATCTCTCCTACATAGTATGAAGACTTCTTACTTCTCAAATGGCACCTTCTAAAATGGGCACCCTTTAAAATAAAGTTTTGCTCCTCATCTAGGCATAATGGTAGTTGCCTGCAACCCTAGTATATGAGTAGCTATAACTGAAGGGTTACTGTGAGTTGAAGGCCACCTTAGGCTACACAATGAGACTCTTTCTCAGAAAGCAAAGTAATGGAGGGTTTTTTTTTTGTGTGTGTGCAGAATGTTGTAAAGTGGAAATTTCTGGTTTCCTTGGAGACCCAGTTGTGACACAATGTTTTTCTGGAAGCTGTCTTATGAGAGGATGCTTTGTTGAAGCTTACATGTGGAAGGATGTTTTGCTGAGAGCAGATATGTGATGTTTTTCTTGAAGATTTCTGGAAAAGGGGCATGTGATATTCTGCTAGAGCAGGTGCCTATCAGAACACACGACGTTTGGAAAGGATATAGATATAGCCAACAGACAGTGGACAACGCTGGATGGTATTGGTATTGCTATTATTTGCTGGTCATTGGAGGGCTTTGGTGATGCTGGTCTTTGCTGGTGACTCGGTGGTATTGGTACACTTTACCAGTCTTGGTTGATCATCATCATTCATTGTGACTTTATAAAGAGAAATGCACCAAAAAATTTCTGGTAGTGTTCTGGCAGCTTCTCACCGCTTCTACAGACTCAGGCCAATTGGTAGCGCCTTGTGTTTTCTTCTGGATCGACCTGCTATTCCTGACTCATGAATGGTGTTTGCCAAGTCCTGCCACTGGTTATTCATAAATAGTGTTTGTGAGTGGATTGAACTGCCTTTGCAGTGAGCTAAACTGCTGATATCCTGACAACACAGATTGGATTTGCTCCAAAGAAATATTTCTGAACAAGTCCACATCCTCTTTTCTCTGTTAATCTTTTCTTTCGACTACCTCTGGTAGGTGATGTAGTCCTAGAAGGGACATTAATGCATTTGAGAATCCTTATTAAAAGTAGGTATTAAAAAATCTAAGCCGGGTGTGGTGGCGCACGCCTTTAATCCCATCACTTGGGAGGCAGAGGCAGGCAGATTTCTGAGTTCGAGGCCAGCCTGGTCTACAGAGTGAGTTCCAGGACTACCAAGGCTACACAGAGAAACCCTGTCTCAAAAAATAAAAAATAAATAAATAAATAAAAATTAAAATCTCTTTCTGTGTTGTTCTATCTTTCTCTGAGCACTCCCAAACCCGAGTGGGCTCCTTAGCTCCCCTTCTTTCCCCTTCACCTATGCCCTGCCAGCTGCTTCTCTGTGATTACTGAAAGCCAAGAAAGAAAAATCCCTATTTCTGACTCAAAGCTTTTTCCATGAAGCTCTTTTTTGTTTTTGGTTTTGGTTTTTTTTGTTTGTTTGTTTGTTTTTCAAGACAGGGTAGTCCTGGCTGTCCTGGAACTCACTTTGTAGACCAGGCTGGCCTTGAACTCAGAAATCCACCTGCCTCTGCCTCCTTTGTGCCACCACTGCCCAGCTCAGGCCTAACTTTAAAGGGAAAAGTTCCAAGAACTGAGGAGAAAACTCCCTTAGTCATCAGTCCTAGAAACTAGTCCATAAGTCACCAGCTCCAGGAAAAGACCATAAATCCAGGAGCAAAGCCATAAAATCCTCCATCCAAGGAATACCCTGGAGATAACCACAAGGATGGGAAAATATCTTATCTCTGTGCTGGGCAGCCTTACAGGGATTAGGTATCTCATCTTGTGGTTAAATGTTAATGACACCTGGGATGCAGCCCACTGACAACAGCCAATCAGAATTCGACCCATGTAATATCTCCAGTAAGTGGCCACCCCTGCTCCTTCTGGCTCTCTTTCTCTCTCTCTCTCTCTCTCTGTCTCTCTCTCTCTCTCTTTCTCTCTGAGACAGAGTTTTCTTTCTGAGACAGGGTTTCTCTGTATATCTCACTCAGTAGACCAAGCTGGCCTCGAACTCAGAAATCCGCATGCCTCTGTCTCCCAAGTACTAGTATTAAAGGTGTGTGCCACCACAGCTCGGCTGAATAAAAATACTCTTGCCAATTGCCAAGCGAGTGGTAGTCTTTGTGTGGTGCTTTCAGACTTAACACATGTCTTTAATGCCAGCATGCTGGAGGCTGAGGCAGTTGAATCTCTGTGAGTTTGAGGTCAGCCTTGTCTACGCAGAGAGTTGTTCCCCATTGTATTTTTATAAAGACAAGATCTCACTAGTTCAAGCCGACCTAGAACTCACAACAATCCTCCTGCCTCAGTCTTCTGAGTATTTCGAGTACAGGCATCAGCTACCACACAGGGCTCTCCCCCCCCCCCCGTTGTTGTTAGTGGTTTGTTTGTTTCTTGTTTATTCTGAGACAATGCCTCACACTATGGGTGCAGGCTGACCTGAAATCATCATGTATACCAGGCAAGTTTCAAGATTGAAAATTTTCTGCCTCACCTTCTGTCCTAGATAGGACTTCATTACTGTGAAGAGACACCATGACCCAAGGCAGCTCTTATAAAGGATAACATTTAATTGGGGATGGCTTACAGTTTCAGAGGTTTAGCCCATCATCACCGTGGCACAAGCACTGTCACATACAGGTAGACATGGTGCTGGAGGACCCGAAAATTCTACATTTTTTTCTTTCTTTCTTTCTTTCTTTTTTTTTTTTTTTTTTTGGTTTTTCGAGACAAGGTTTCTCTGAATAGCCCTGGCTGTCCTGGAACTCACTCTGTAGACCAGGCTGGCCTCGAACTCAGAAATCTGCCTGCCTCTGCCTCCCGAGTGCTGGGATTAAAGGCGTGCACCACCACACCTGGCTTTTTTTTTTTTTTTAAGGTTTATTTATTTTATATGTATGCACACTGTTGCTGTCTTCAGACACAACAAAAGAGGGCATAGGATCCCATTACAGATGGTTGTGAGCCACCATGTGGTTTCTGGGAATTGGATTCAAGACTTATGGAAGAGCAATCAGTGCTTTTAACCGCTGAGCCATCTCCCCAGCCCAAAAATTCTCATCTTGATTCTTAGGCACCAGAAGAAGACTGTGTGTCGCACTGGGTAGAGCTTGAGCATATATAAGACCTCAAAGCCTGCCTCCACAGTGACACACTTCCTCCAACAAGGCCACACCTCCTAATAGTGCCATTCCCTTCGGGCCAAGTATCCAAACACATGAGTCAAAACACATGGGCCAGCCGGGCGTGGTGGCGCATGCCTTTAATCCTGGCACTCGGGAGGCAGAGGCAGGCGGATTTCTGAGTTTGAGGCCAGCCTGGTCTACAGAGTGAGTTCCAGGACAGCCAGAGCTACACAGAGAAACCCTGTCTCGAAAAAACAAAAAACAAAAACAAAACAAACAAACAAACACATGGGCCAAACCTATTCAGATCAGCACACCCTCTCAAAAGCTGTGTGTAGAGATGTGAGCCATAGAGGCCAAGATTTGTATATGTTTGAAGCCAACTTGGGCTGCATGAGACCTTGCTCAGAAAAACGAGCTGAGCATGGTAGAACTTGCCTTCAATCCCAGCACTCAGAAGGCAGAGGTAGGTGGATTTCTATGAGTTCCAGACTAGTCTGGTACACAAAGCAAGCTTGAGGACAGCTAGGGCTGTTCCATAGAAAAGCCTGTCTTGAACCTTCCTCCCCCCCCAAAACCAAAACAGAAGAAAGTAATGAAAAAAGACGATGCCAGATGGCGGTGGTGCACGCCTTTAACCCCAGCACTGGGAAAGCAGATGAATCTCTGAGTTCCAGGACAGCCTAGTCTACAGAGTGAGTTCCAGGGCAAACAGGGCTATACAGAGAAATTCTGTCTTGAAAAACAAAAGAGAGAGAGAGAGAAAAAAAAAGAAAAAGAAAAGAGTCTTGGTCTTAGAGTGTATTAGACCAAGAATGAACCCAAATTTAAGTTCTCCACTTCTCTCCCTGTGTCATTCATCTGCCTGTATTTTGTGTCAGTGCATGTCTCATGTCTGTCTGTCACTAACAAAAGGTTTTTGTAGGCTCAGGTTTTTAAAAAACCTACTTTTAATAAGGGCTCACAAATGCTTCAACCCCCTACTACCCCACCGTCCAAAGGTAGGGAAGAAAAGATGGTAAATAGGACAAGGGGATGTGGACCTGTTTAGAAGTAGTTCCTTAGGGCAATTTCAATCTCTGTTTAGTAGTGTCAGGATACCAAACATGAATCAGCACCATCCAGCAGAAACAGAAGGGCTATAACAAAACAGCACCAGTCAGTGGGAGCGACCAGAATCAGCCCAGATGCAGGAAGTTCTCTACCTTGCCTCCCTCAACGAAGATCAGCGACGACAAATACTTGAGACCAGAGAAGCTTTCCTATGCGAGTTCACCTTCACTGTCCATTGAGTTCTATTTATACTCTCTCTAAACATCATGTGTCCTCGCATGGGTTTTGACTTAGCAAAACACCACGTGAGTCTGCATCGCATGACATATCCACTTCAGAGACTTCCACTTCAGGTTTTGTTACCTGTTCATTGAATATCACAGAAAACAAGGTGTGGGAAAGGAATGAGGGGTACTTTCTACAAAATCCTTTAACAGTTTCACAAGGGAAGAAGCCATTTAACGGACCCAGACAGCACCCAGGACCACAAACAGATGTTATCAAACTATCCACAGGCTGCTCCCTATATTTATGGTGGATAATTATCCTAAGGTTACTTTCAACCTGTTAACCACTTTCAGCAAGTGATTATCTCAACACACACACACACACACACACACACACACACACACACACACGGAAGACTATATAGTTTAAGATTAAGGTAAGGCTAGGAAGTTGTGGTTTATCAGTTGTAAAAGCTGATTACATAGTGTGCTGGCTGCTTTTATGTCAACTTGGCACAATCCAGAGTCATCTAAGGAGGGAACCACTGTCAGATGGGGCTGTAGGCAAGCTGAAAAGCCTTTTCTTTTCTTTTCTTTTCTTTTCTTTTTTGAAAAGCATTTTCTTAATTAGTGATTGGTGTGGGCGGGCCAAGCCCATTGTGGGTGATGCCATTTTTGGGCTGGTAGTCCTGGGTTCTATAAGAAACTAGGCTGAGGGCTGGAGAGATGGCTCAGCAGTTAAGAGCACTGACTGCTCTTCCGAAGGTCCTGAGTTCAAAATCCCAGCAACCACATGGTGGCTCACAATCATCTGTAATGGGCATCCAATGTCCTCTTCTGGTATGTCTGAAGACAGCGACAGTGTACCTACATACATGAAATAAACAAATCTTTTTAAAAAAAAAAAAGGGGGGGGG
>NC_034591.1:70133043-70138405 GCF_900095145.1 Mus pahari
GTTTCTCTGTGTAGCCCTGGCTGTCCTGGAACTCACTCTGTAGACCAGGCTGGCCTCGAACTCAGAAATCCGCCTGCCTCTGCCTCCCAAGTGCTGGGACTAAAGGTGTGCGCCACCACGCCCGGCTTGCTTTGTTTTTTTTAAATAGAGTCTGTGTTTGTTGGGGTTTTACTGCTGTGAAGAGACAACATGACCGCGACAACTCCTATCGTTTAGTTGGGGCTGGCTTACAGTTCAGAGGTTTACTCATTAGCATCACAGTGGGAAGCATGGTGGCATTCAGGTAGACTTGGTGCTGGAGGAGCACCATGAGAGTTCTACATCGTCTCCATCCACAGGCAGCAGAAGGAGACTGTGTGTGTCATCATGGGCGGAGCTTCAGCATATATAAGCCTGCCCACACAGTGACTCACTTCCTTCAACAAGGCCACATTTCCTAATAGTTCCCCTTCCTATGGCCAAGTATTAACCCATGAATCTATGGGGGCCATACCTATTAAACCACCACAGAATCTATGTATCCACTGGCTATCTTCGAACTCACTGTCAACCAGGCCAGCCTCAGACTCACAGAGACTGGCTCAACTTCCCAAGTGCTGGGATTAAAGGTGTGAGCCATCCCACTAGGCTAAGTGTGATCGTTTTTTTTTTTTTTAAAGATTTATTTATTTATTTATTATATGTAAGTACACTGTAGCTGTCTTCAGACACTCCAGAAGAGGGAGTCAGATCTTGTTACGGATGGTTATGAGCCACCACGTGGTTGCTGGGATTTGAACTCTGGACCTTTGGAAGAGCAGTCAGGTGCTCTTACCCACTGAGCCATCTCACCAGCCCCAAGTGTAATCATTTTTAAGTTAAAAAGATGGTTACTGAGATAACTGAGATAACTCAGTGAAATTAACTTTAACTCCAGATCCAGGGACCTTGGTGCTGCTTCTGACCTCTTTGAGAACACACACACATGGCATGGACACATAAACAAAAAGAAAACAAATTAAATCTTAAAAAAGACATTTTTGAGAGTGAAAGCTATCCCATACACCACGGCTGGGGAGGTCACAGACACTAGTGGGGAAGGTTCCACAGTTGTTCTCTTGAGTAGATATGTTATATCCATCAAAATTGCCTTCTAAATATTCGTGTCCATGCCCAGCACCGATGCTGCGGTCAGTTTGGGTCAGGGAATCTTCTTGGGCGGTGGCGGTTACTGAGGAGCCTCCCAACTAGTCAAAGGTCTGAGAGGAGTGGCTAGTGGATGATTTCTGGCCCTGAGGGGGACAGGCATGTCACCTGGTCAAGTCTCAAGCTAGGGTTAGGTTACCGAGAGGGGTCTCTAGAGAAACAGAACTAACAATGAGAATAAATATTAAATGAGGCGTTATCAGATTGTCTTACCCCATTACAGGAAACCTCAGTAGGGAAACCTTTGCTGCACCGAGACAGGCAGCAAAAACAGAGTGGAGGGTCAGGAACAGCTTGTTACAGCACCAGTTCAGGAGTTGTCTCTGAAGCTCTGAGCAACTGCACAGAGGGTGATCTCACTTATTTATTTTGTTTGCAGTATGTATAGGTTCTTCAGCATTATTTTTAACTGCTTCACCGTTGGAAGGGCTAACTCTCCATCAGCCTTAGAGGGGTCACAGGACTAAGATCCAAATGAGGAATCTCTTGTGGTCAGGCATGGTTACAGAAGCAGACAGAAAGTTAGGACCTTTTCCCTTCTCATAAGGCATGGTAATTACAGGCAGCTGTCTCCCCAGCTAGCTGTAAGTAATCATTTCCTCTCGGTGTTCTCTACAGTTTTCTCCTTTCATTTGTTTTGACTTTATTTCCTCCTTCAACACAATATGGTTGATATAGTCAAGGAGTAGTCCAGCAATGGCTAGTTCCCACTGAAGAGACTGAGAATCCAGTAGTCGCCAACATAACCCGGGGTCTCAACAATCCCAATTTGACCCCAAAGGCCGGGAGAATTCCTGGAGCACCACTGGTTTCCTGTCCAAGTTGGAAGCCAGAAACTGTTTGTATCTGTGAGCTTACCTGCAGGAGTGAAGGGCAAAGAGCAAAAATACCATCATGCTTTTCTTCTTCTGGGTCCTTTCACTTGGGATGCTACCTATTACAATCACCCCCATCTTAGTGGATGTTCTATTGCTTTAAGAGACACCATGACCAAGGCACCTCTTGTAGAGCACACAAGTGGTTACAGGTAAGGACTGGAGAAGTCAGGAATGTTACTCATGCAGAGTTGTCTTCTCAACAGAGGAGATGTATACCTGTTTACTACCAGGAAGGCTGGGGTGGGTGTCCTTAATGACCTGGTGATCCTTGCTACCTGTAGGACCAGGCCTCATCCAAATCCCCCAGAATATTTATCCCAGACTCTCCCTCCCTAGACCTTTATCTTCAGCTTTGTTTGTCAGTCAATAGAACCCATCCTTAGGGGAGATGTCACATTTGCTTTATAACCTGGTGACATCAGATCCTACAAACAAGAAACTGTTTTGTATCGGTGAACTCACCAGCAAGAGGGAGGCCCTCAAGCTATAGAACCCATCTTCATGATACAGATCACTTGTACTTTTGCAAAAGTGTTCTGATGTAGTCATGCCTTAAGTTTTATTGTGCATATGGGATTGGGATAATTGATAACAAACTCTTTTCCAAAATTGTACCGGATTTAAGTATATCTAAAATAAACTGGTCTGGTGTCAGACTCCAGAAATTTGAACTGACACTAAGTTGTGCTGAACTTCTTATTTTGTCTGGATCATTTCTCTGCCAGCTGTAGTGCTCACAGACACCCCACAAACTCCTATAAAAGAAAGCATGTAATTGGGGGCTTGCTTACTGTTTCAGAGGTTTAGTCCATTATCATCCTATCAGGGATCATGGCAGTGTACGGAGCAGACACTGGAGCAGTAAATGAGTGCTACATCCTTATCTGCAGGGAGTGAGGGAAAGAGAGAGACACAGAGACACAGAAACAGAGACAAAAAGACAGAAAGAACTGGGCCTGGCATGAATTTTTGAAAGCTCCAAGCCTACCAGGAAGGATATACCTACTCCAACAAGGACACACCTCCTAATCTTTCTCAAACAGTGCTCCTCCCTGATGACTAATCACTCAAACATAGGAGCCTACTGTGGCCATTCTTGTTCACATCATCACAGAGGGCAGGGCTGGTGAGATGATGCAGCTGTTAAGAACACATGCTGTTCTTCAGAAGGACCTGAGTTCAATCTAGCATCCACATCAGGTAGCTTACAATCATCTGTAAATCCAGCTTCAGGGCACCTGCATTAAAAAGCACACTCCTCCCATAACATATACATAACTAAAAAATATTAATAACAATGATGAGGAAGGGGTGGTGTGTTGTGGATGCTGTTTTCTGTCCATGTCATGGCTGCTGCATTCACCAACTCACAGCAGCTATGAGTACTTGTGCAAGACCTGCACAGGGCTGGGGTGCAAGTGGGGGAAGGTATGGGGAAGTGTGGATGCAGGGCATGGTCCTGATGTGAGGGTAGGGTTTAAACAGAAAGTAAGAGACCTTCATAACTAAACAGTCCAGCAAAGTGTGTGGTTCTCTCCAGCAAGGTCATCCGATAAGCTCTAAAATGTTCCTGCTGGAGATTAGCTCCTGCTCTGGCTGCTCCCAGGGATTCTGCCACAGCTTCTCCCAGCAGGAGACTTCTGGGGAGAGTTTAATTCCTGAGGGTCCTCTCTTTCAGTAGTGTGGTGGCACAAGTGTCTCTTTTGAATATATTCATTTCTGCCGATCTGGACAATATCATTAAAAATAGGAAAATAGAGAACCTAACAGTAAGTTGAATAAAAGATATGCAAGGGATTAAAGAAAACTTAAATGAATGCAGTCAAAGCCATGGCCCCGGAGAAGATATTATTACCTAAAAATATGGTTTAAGAGCATAAACAAAACAACAACAACACAAACCTCGTAAACTCTGAGTCTGGATATAGCCAGGGTGGCAAGGAGAGTGCTTGTTTCACATTCACAGAGTCTCCAGTTCAATCCCCACTACTGCATGAATAGAACATGATAGAATATTGCTGTAATCCTAGCACTTGTGAGGCAGCAAAGAGGATTAGAAATCTAAGATTGGGGCTAGAGGGATTGCTCAGCGATTAAGAACACCGGCTACAGCTGGGCGTGGTGGCGCACGCCTTTAATCCCAGCACTCGGGAGGCAGAGGCAGGCAGATTTCTGAGTTTGAGGCCAGCCTGGTCTACANCAGAGAAACCCTGTCTTGAAAAACAAAAAACAAAAAACAAACAAACAAAAAAAAGAACACCGGCTACTCTTCCTTGAGTTTAATTTCCAGAGTCCACAGGTGATGAACAATTATCTCTAACTCCAGTCCTAGGAAATCTGATATCCTCCCTTGGCACCAGGTACACATGACACATGGTGCAGAGCCACGAATGCATGCAAAACATACATAAATGAATAAAGTGTGGGTGTGTTGTAAGAGCCCCAGACCCTTAGTAAGCCCCAACACCTTAGCACAACTGACTCCATGTTAGAAGTGCTATACAGGCCATAAAACTCAGCTGCCAAAACTAAAATTAAGGCTTTATCCATCAAAGTCCACAGTTCTGGGAAAGTCTCTATGGTAATTTGAATATGCTTGGCTCAAGGAGTGGCAGTATTAGAAAGTGTGGCTTTGTTGGAGGAAGTGTGTCACTGCAGGGGTGGGCTTTGAGACCCTCTTCCTAGCCATGTGGGAGACAGTCTTCTGTTTGCCTTCAGAACAAGATGTAGAACTAGGACTCTCAAGCCAGACGTGGTGGCGCACACCTTTAATCCCAGCACTCGGGGAGGCAGAGGCAGGTGGATTTCTGAGTTCGAGGCCAGCCTGGTCTACAAAGTGAGTTCCAGGACAGCCAGGGCTATACAAAGAAACCCTGTCTCAAAAAACGAAAACAAAACAAAACAAAAAAAGAACTAGGACTCTCAGTTCTTCCAGTGCTATGCCTGTCCTGATGATGCCATGTTTCCAGCCTTGAAGAAAATAGACTGTAAGCCAGCCCCAATTAAATGTTGTCCTTTATAAGAGTTGCCTTGGTCATGGTGTCTCTTTACAGCAATGGAAACCTTAACTAAGATAGTCTCTAACTGTACTAACAGTTGTTTTTAGCTTCTGCAGTTCTGCTTCTGGCTAACTGTTCTTCATTTTTAAAATTTTATTTATTTATTTATTTATAGTATATGATAGAGTTTATTCAGGACATGGGGAGGGGAGGGGAGTTAAGAGAGTAGTAGAGGCAGAGAAAGAGAGAGAGAGAGAGAGAGAGAGAGAGAGAGAGAGAGAGAGAGAAAAGAGATCGAAG
>NC_034591.1:70138997-70146160 GCF_900095145.1 Mus pahari
CCTGCCTCTGCCTCCCAAGTGCTGAGATTAAAGGCGTGTGCCATCACTGCCTGACTGTTCACTATTTCTTAATGCTGCTTCAGAAATCTAACATAAAGAACCCAGGTTTGATTCTCAGCACCCACATGGTACCCCACAGCCATCTGTAAGTCTGGTTCCAGGTGATCTGATGCCCCCTTCCAGTCTGCGGAGGCACCAGGCACACATGTGCTCCAGTATAGTCATATATGCAGGCATGAAAATTCATTCACATAAAATGAAAATCAAGTGTTGGGTTGGCATGACGGTGTATGTCTTAATCCCAGCACTTGGAAGACAGAGGCAGGGGCATCTCAGAGTTCGAACCCAGCCTGATCTACATAACCAGGCCAGCCAAGGCTACATGCATAGCAAGACCCTGTTAATAATAATAATAATAATAATAATAATAATAATAATAATAATAATAAAATTTTAAAACAAAAAGGGAAAGAGGTTGGGGAATTGACTGTCCTTTTACATGCATTACTACAAGGGGTAGGGGCACACAACTCAAAACAAAATAAGGGTCCTGGGGCATGAAATTCTCTCCTGTGCTCTGTTCTACCACCTTCCAGACCCTATGAGCTAGAGACAAACCTTCAACACGGACATTTGGAAACTAAAGAACAAAGCAACAAAATAAAAGCCTGGTCTCGGACCAACTCTACAGCAACCATACAAGGAAAGTGTCCAGGGAGGCAAGCAAACTGAACTATTCCAGGGAGGAAAAAAAGTTTACAGGAGTTGGGTGGTGGTGGCGGCAGCGGCAGTGGCGAAGGCCTTTAATCTCAACACTTGGGAAGCAGCAGAGGCAGGCAGATTTGTGAGTTCGAGGCCAGCATGGTCTACAGAGTGATTTCCAGGACAGCCAAGGAAAACCCTCTCTCAAAAACACAAAAACAACAACAAAAACAGTTCATGGTGTGTGTGTGTGTGTGTGTGTACAAACTGTGGGGCTGCCTTTGAGAACAGAGGAGAGGAACCTGCTGCATAGGGCCAGCAGGTTTTATCTGACAGTCAGTGGGTGGGCAAGCTCCTTGAGCTGATACAGTTCAGATTCATCAGGAACTAGATGTCCTCAGGCAGGCGGGGGTGGGATGTGGGCAGAAAAGGGAGGGATTGGATTTTCTTGGTAAGTAGAAATCTGGCTTTTGAGAATCCGGAGGAAGGGCGAATTTAAGTTTCTGTTTTCCCAGTAACAATCCTGCTCACCCAGTCAGAATGCTTCTGTTTAGGACATTGTCATAGGCACTGCCATTTTAAGGATTCATTTCGAACCTAGTAGACCAGGTATATTTATTTGTTTTCTTTGTTTTTGGTGGGGCTTTTCTTTTTATTTTCCTCCACTTTGTTGAGACAGGATCTCACTAGGCGACACAGGGTCTTGCTAGCTAACAAGAATGGTCTAGAACTCATTATATAGACTGGCCTGGCTTCGGACTCAACCAAGATCCACCTACCTCTGGGATTAAAGGCATGTGCCATACCTGGCCTTTGTGTTTGACTTTTGAAAGTTTTATTTATTTTAATTTTATGTGTTCTTAACTGCTGAGCCATCTCTCCAGCCTTGTATATGTATAGCCTTTAGAATATGTGTATGTATGTGTGTGATTTCATAGGTATTTTATACAAATTTAATTATATGCCACATATAGTTTTGTAATGTTTTAAACTTAACATATATTTCCATATCATTCAATATATGATAATAATTTAGTATTTCTTTTATTGTTGTTTGTGTTTATGGGGTACAGTGAGAGTATAGGCACATTTGCAGGTATGTACGTGTTATGGAAGGCAGGGATTAACCTCAGAGGTGTTGGTTATTTTATATATATATATATATAATGTTTTGCCTGCATGTGCATCTTTGTAGTATGTGCATGCAGTGTCCTTGGAGGCCAGAGGGGCATTGAATCCTTTGGGACTAGAGTTACAGATGATTGTGAGTTGCCATGTGGGCGCTAGGAATCAAACCTGGGTCCTCTGGAAGAGCAACCAGTACTCTTAACCACCAAGCTCTGTCTCTACCCTCTTGTTTTGTTTTTGACACAGGGTTCCTCTTTAGCCTGGAACTTGCTAGGCTAGGCTGCTGACTGAGGAGCCAGGGATCATCCACCTTTTCCATCTCTCTGCATCTGACTGAGGAGCCAGGGATCATCCATCTACCTATTCAATCTCTCTGCATCTGGAACTCCAGGTGTATTTTACCCTGTCTGGTTTGTTTTTGTTTTGTTCTGTTTTGTTTTTTAACTCAGGTGCTGAGGAATCAAACTCAGGATGCATGAAAAGCACCCTACTGGCTTAGCATAGACCTATGTATTTATTTACTGACTGACTTACTTAAGGTTGGCTCTCATTCTGTTGCCCAGGCTAGCCTCAAAATCAAGACAGCTCTTTTGCTGGGCAGTGGTGGCGCACGCCTTTAACCCCAGCACTTGGGAGGCAGAGGCAGGTGGATCTCTGAGTTAGAGGCCAGCCTGGTCTACAGAGTGAGTTCCAGGACAGCCAAGGCTATACAGAGAAATCCTGTCTCAGAAAAAGGAAAGAAAGACAGACAGCTCTGTCACCTCTACCTCCCAGCAGCAGGGTCCCGCCTTAGCCTCTCCAGTGTCAGGATTATTAGCGGCTTCCAGGTGCAAGCCTGAGATACAGCTCCACCCTGCCTCCTGCAGCGGCTAGAAAAGCCCCTTCCTGAGATCCCTCTACTCAGGCAAGACAGATTCTAGACACACGGAAGAATTCCTGCAGGAAGCAGTCCTGTGTTTCTGATTGGCAGGGATGGTGGTCACGATCACAAGGTAAAGCCCTAGGCTAGAAGGCCTAAGGGGTTTAACAGCCATTTTGTGAGTTAGTTTTTGTTTTCTTTTATTGTAAATGAGGGTTTAGTCTTGCTTTTGAGATTCCCAGAAAATGCCTGGGTGGGAGTCAGGAAGTGAGAAAGCAGTCTGGTCTTCAAGGTCACACAGGCTCTGGCCCTGAGCAGGGTTCATGGCTAACCTAGCATTGTTATTTGAAAATATTTTCACACAGAAAGAGGTATCACATCTATTTTGGGTGGTCAGCTGGGAGCCGACAGCTGTGTGCTGTGTTCTTTGGTCTTGGTTGCTGAGAGCTTTCAACCAGACTCCTTCCTCCCCTCCTCGGCTCCCTTAATTTCCTGTCTTTTTGTCCTGCCTCAGGATTATAGACATAAGCCCCACAGCTGGCTAAATTGATGGTTCTCCTGTCTGGTCGTCCACTGCAATTACCCAGAAGGCATACAAAACAGCAGAGTCTAGATCCTACTCCGTATGGTTTGACCCTGAGCAACAGGGTCTGTTAGATCTCTTTAGGTCATTCAGTGAGACATTTTCTATTTATTTATTTTTCTTTTTGAAGCCAGTCTCACTGTACAGCCTTTAGAACTCACTATGTACCCCAGGCTAAGTTCAAACTCACAGAAATCAGCCTGCCTCTGTCTGAGTGCTGAGAGTAAAGGCATGCGCCCACCACCACACCCAGTTTATATAGTGCAGGGGACAAAACCCTAGCATCCTGAAGGTGAGGCGAGCACTCCACCAACCGAGCTACATTTCTAGGCAAATACCCTTAAATGTTATCCTGCCTTAGTGGTTCACTGTGGCTAGCATTGAGTGTGGGGGTCAGTCCCAGCGCTTAAGTTAAATACAGCTACACTCTCTCTACCTCCCAGCTAAGTGTGAACTGAATTTCCCAGAATGGGGGTTGTGGCGGAGGAGCCACGCTATGCTGATTCTCCAGAGAGTTGGAATGTTGCAGATTCAGAGACAAATTATCCTGAGCAATCTTTGATTCCCCCTTCATAGTTATCTATTGCCCACATCTGTGTGTGACTTATGTGTCACTTGAAATGTGTTTCGGTGTATTAGATCGCTACTTTTCACCAATCCCAAACCAAGAATAGCCACAGATAGCATCTGAAAGCTATGGTAGAGACTCCCTTTTCTATACTCAAAGTATTGTAGAGACCCCCCTTTCTATACTCAGAGCTATGGTAGAGACCCCCCTTTCCTGTACTCAGATCTATGGGAGAGACCCCTTTCCTGTACTCAGATCTATGGGAGAGANCCCTTTCCTGTACTCAGATCTATGGGAGAGACCCCTTTCCTGTACTCAGATCTATGGGAGAGACCCCCTTTTATTATAATGCTTGCCTAATGTTCTCACCAATTTCGAGAAGTACATTAATTTATGGCTGCTTTGTTCTGCAAAAACCTATGAAACGGCTACCACATCGGACATGTTTGACATTTGTGGACATCTGACTATTCTCAAGCCATGGTCACTCATAACTGCTTTCAGCATAAACTCACTGTCATTCCCGTTGGTGAGAGCTGTGTTTTGCATCCAAGGAAGGAGTCTGGGCACTCCCTCGGGATACCATTTTCTTCCTAAGCAGATTGGAGTCTTTGTTGCTTTATTGAAAAACTGGAGATGAGAATTAGTACAGAAAGATTGTTTGTATTTACTGGGGAGACAAGAGCCCTCAGCTTCTTTCTACACCGCTTGCAGAGGCGTTGTGATTTCTAAAGATAAAAGGAACGCAGGTAGTGCGCAGGCTCAGCTGTGAGGTAAGTTACCAGCGGGGTAAGCAGTTCCCCTGGGGGACAGCGCCACCTCTGGCTTACTCCAGAGCTTGAGATTCTTCTCCAGCATGGGGCTGCATGACGCCAGCATGGGCCTTTCTGGATAAATTTTCATTCTTTCGGGTCCTTGTTAGAGAGCTTAAACTCTGAGGAGAAAAAGATTAGAAAGTGGAAAAAGGATCAACTGGTCAGGTTAAGCTTACCTCTGAAGCTGCTTCCTGGTGGCCTGGAAAAGAACGTTAGTGAGCTGGACAGTTTTATGTCGGCTCCGTCACAGGCTGAGATGAGGGAGGCTCAACTGAGAACATGCCTCTATAACACCAGGCTGTAGGAAAGCCTGTAGGACATTTTCTTAATTAGTGATTGATGGATGAGGCCCAGCCCATTGTGGGTAGGGTGGACTGGTAGTCCTGGGTTCTATAAGAAAGCAGGCTGAGCAAGCCATGGGGAGCAAGTCAGTAAATAGCACCCTTCCACGGCCGCTGCACCATCTCCTGCCTCCAGGTTCCTTCTTGACTTCCTTTGATCATGAGCAGCGCTGTGGAAGCCTAAGACACACTCTTTCCTCCCCAAGCTGCTTTGTTTGTGATGATGTTTCATCAGAGTGGTTGTAACCCTAAGACATTTAGCTTTAAGTGAACCTGCCACTGGATTCCCACGGCTCTGTCCCATGAGGGGCGTGGCCTGGACCATCTTCTGCTCTTTCGAACTCCAGCTTCGGTGTATTGTTCCAGCTCGAACTCTTTATTCCTTAGTTTGAACTTTTTAGCCTTTGTAGCTCTGAGCCAAAGGGGATGTCTCAGGACATCCTTCCAGAAGAGGGCGCTGTTCCACCCTCGCTGAAATCATTCTGAGAGCCATCAAGTCTTAAGGATCCCAACACTAGCAGGAGCCAAGCTAGTCCAGACATTTGTGTTTCTAGTAGCTTTCAGGAGGCAGAGGCTAGTGGATCTCTGTGAGTTCCAGGCCAGCCTGATCTACAAAGACCCTGTCTTAAAAAGCAAAACAAAAAGGAAGGTGTACAGTTGCCAGAAAATTGTGCTTGATAGAAAACAAACAAACGAACAAACAAACAACCCAACCAACCAACCATCCAAAAACCCTCCTCTGGCTAGTGTGTGCCAGATGCTCATTTTAAAACAAAGAGGCAGAGACAGGTGGATTGAGGCCAACTTGATCTACAGAGTGAGTTCTAGGACAGCCAGGGCTACACAGAGAAACCCTGTCTTGGAAAACCAAAGGAAAAAAAATCCACCACCAACAAAACTAACTTTCTTTCTTTCTTTCTTTCTTTCTTTCTTTCTTTCTTTCTTTCTTTCTTTTTCTTTCTTTCACTCTTTTTTCTCCCTTCCTTCCTTCCTCCTTTCCTTTTTTCTTTCTTTCTTTCTTTCTTTCTTTCTTTCTTTCTTTCTTTCTTTCTTTCTTTCTTTCTTTTCTTTCTTTCAGAAACCCTGTCTCAGAAAATCAAAGGAAAAACAACTAACAACAAAACATAATTAATTGTGTATGTATGTGCATGTATGCATGCACTCCATGGTGTACATTGTGGGAACTGGTTCTCTTCTTCTACCAAGAGGGTTCAAGGGATTGAATGCAGGTCATCAGGTTTGGTGGCAAGTACCTTTAACCGCTGAGTCAGCTTGCTGACCCACCAGGATGCTGTGGACATGCCAGGGGAGAACCTTTATCTGAGTGTAGAGTGGGCCTCTTGTAATATAATTTGCCCTGGCTGAGCACTGCCCAGCCTTCTCAACCCTGTCTGGAAGGACTGTGTTGGGACACTTCATTGTCTGGTCCACCGGGGATGGAAACCCTGTGGGCTTGGAATGGGCTTCTGGGCTGTAACAAAAAGTCTGTTTTTAGTGAGGCAGTAAGTGACAGAGGCCGGTCCTAAGGAGTCTTGCAAGCCGAAACAATGGGTAACGTAGAGATAAGGAACAAGACTGTTGTTGGTTCCTGAGCAAGATCTCTTGGGTTTTGTCCCGACACAGCAGGGGCAGCCTGGGGTTGGGGGAATCAGAGGGTGACCCCCCTTTTATGGTCAAGTGAAGCAGAGGATTAGAGAATCTGGATGAGGAACCAGAGTGGGTGGGTGGTGACTCAGATGGGTGGTGAACCAGAGAGGCTGGATAGAAAGGACAGCATATAGGGTGACAGTAACGTAAGCTACTTATAAAATTCAAGCTCCGGCAGAGGTACGGCTCAGTAGCACAATGCTTACCTAGTGAGTCCAAGGCCCCAGGGTCCATCATCACCTCTGTGAAATGAATGCTACAGTAAAAAACAAAAAACAAAAAGAAAAAGAAAAATCAAGGCTCAGAGTATAAATAACAATTCTTTGAATGTATGTATGGTGTGTGTATGTGTGGTGTGTGTGGTAATACGTGTCATGCATGTGCATTATGTACCAATAGTATATTTTATTTTTTAAGATTAATTTTATTTAGCCGGGCGTGGTGGCGCACGCCTTTAATCCCAGCACTCGGGAGGCAGAGGCAGGCGGATTTCTGAGTTCGAGGCCAGCCTGGTCTACAA
>NC_034591.1:70147660-70154813 GCF_900095145.1 Mus pahari
ATCTATCTATCTATCTATCTATCATTTATCTATCTGCCTATTTATTTGAGATAGGTCTTACTGTGCATCTCTGCCTTTTTACTTTCTCCTTACCTAAGTGTAACCTTCCAGAGAGAGACATCGCTTACCTGCACGTGGCACTGGCACAGCACTGAAACCGTATGAATGAATAAAGCAAGTGTGGTGATTTGAATACACTTGGCCCAGGGAGTGGCACTATTTGGAGGTGTGATCTTGTTGGAGGAATTGTATTACTGTGTGGCTGGGCTTTGAGACCCTCCTCCTAGCTACCTGAGAGATTCAAGTTTTATCCTGTTTGTCTTTGGAACAGGATGTAGGACTCTCACTCCTCTTGATGCCATGTCTGCCTGGATGCTGCCATGCTTCCTGCCTGGATGATAATGGACTGAATCTCTGAACCTGTAAGCCAGCCCCAATTAAATATTATGTTTTATAAGAGTTACCTTGGTCATGGTGTCTCTTCACAGCAATGGAAACCCTAACTAAGACAGCAAGTATATCTTCTTCAAGAGCTGCCACAGTGTGACTGTGGGCTGTTGTACACATGATCTCCCAAACAACCCAGTTGAGTAGATAACATTGCAGATAAGGAACCTGTTCAGAGGGGTACTTTACCCTGTGCTATCTGGATATCACAGCATCCTTAGACTCAATCAGCTCAGAATCACACTTATTTAAAAAAAAATCTGGCCTGGTGAAATGACTCTGCCGATGAAGGTGCCAGCCACCAAATCCGAGGACCAGAGATGGATTCCTAGGACCTGCTTGGTGGAAGGAGAGAACTGCTTCCTAGAGTTGTCCTCTGACCTCCCTCCTACCGTGTGCTCACCCATACCTTCATGCACACAAAACACATGTATACCTACATACATGTTATAAAAAGATTTATACAAAAGAGACAAAGATAGGTGGGTAGAGGAGAGAACTGGGAAGAACTGAAAATTAAAAAAAAGAAAAAAAGGAAACCAGCCTTGTAAAGAACTGTGCCTGTACTGAGCACATGCAGACTTCTGTAGTTATCCAACGAACAGCAGAAGCCTAAGTTTCTGTGGCAGTGCTGCTGGTTGGTATGCTAAGAAACCTGGAGATAACTGGGACCTTAGAGGGAAGCTGTGTGTGGGCTGTGGCCTTGAACTTTGGCGTGTACTATCAGCAGGCGTCTTGGAAACACTCCATCTATTGCCTGCACGTGGCTATTCACTGCAGGGCAAGCACTGGAGTCTCTGGCTGAGCAGTGCAGAGCAATAACTCTCAGCGCCTCAGAGAAAAAGACTTTTCCACCAGACTCTCATTCATGCTTTGTTGGTATTGATTACACCACAGTGGGACTGGTTTCAAAGGTCCAGTAATTAAAGTTTAGGTTCAAGATATATCCAATAACACTAAAGTTGTTTTTAACAGGTTTTCATTTGTTTGATAGAGGGTCTTTCTACATAGCCCTGGCTGTCCTAGAACTCACTATGGAGACCAAATTGGCCTGGAGATTAGCTAAACTCAGATTAGCCTGCCTCTGCCTCCTGCATGTGCTTTTATGAATGTGTGTGTGTGTGTGTGTGTGTGTGTGTGTGTGTGTGTGTGTGTGTTGGGGGAGGGGAGTTTGAAGCCTGGAGCTACCACTCCTGAGTGTGTGTCACCACTCCCTGCTTGTTTTTGTCAGTTGTAACTAACCAACTTTATTTTTAGTTTGTAGTAATAGCATCAAATTATCATTTCAATTAATGCTTGTTTGTTTGATTGATTGTTTATTTAAAGGGCTTGACTTTTAAAATGAGCTGGGCACACTTAAGGCAGAAGAGGGTCAGAGCTCAAGGTTATCCTCTGTGACAGGGCTAACTAGAGCCAGCCTGGGACACATTAGACCCTAGTGGTGCATGCTTTCAATCCTAATGCCCTCAGAAAAATAAATAAGCTGGGCAGTGGTGACACACGCCTTTAATCCCAGCACTTGGGAGGCAGAGACAGGCAGAGCTCTGTGAGTTCGAGGCCAGCCTGGTCTAAAGAGTGAGTTCCAGGACAGCCAGGCCTACACAAAGAAACCCTGTCTTGAAAACTAACAAGCACTCAAAAAGGATAAATAAGTACACATTTTAATTTTGATAACGCAGTGCTTTCTTGAAGAGGTGGTAGCTTTTCCCCAACCCCTCCCTAATGTTCGAAGGAATAAGGCTTTTGATTATTTTGAGATAAGGCCTTACTATGTTAGCCTTGGCTGGCCTAGAGCTCACTGTGTAGACTAGAGTGGCCTCAAATTCACAGAGTTTGCCTGCCTGTGTCTCCCCAGTGGTAGGATCAAAGTCGTGTACCACCATACCAGGCCAGCTTTTTGCTGCCTTGTGGTGTTGAGGCCTAGGTGGAAGGTTAAAGCCTAGGTAATGTTACCTGTGTAGCCTGCCATTTTGTGATGTTAACTAATATTATAAGGAAACTTTTCTCATATGTTGTTTCTGGTATGGCTAGGGAACTTTCTCATGCCCAGATTTATTACATATTCTGTATATAACCATGTATTATTACATAATCTGTACATAATTATGTTCTGTGCTCTTGAAAACCAGTCACAACAGAAGTCAGTCAGAACTGCTTTGTATAGTTAGCCACAATAAACTTGGACTCAAACCAGCCACCGGGCAGCATTTCCTGAATCTATGTATAAGATCTTATGGGTTTTGCTTTTATAACCTGCCCCTAGGGTGGACCTCAACACAAGAGAAACACCTGCACCAATATAAAAAGTTATTTGAAATAAGACTTCCATTTTGAGTGGGGAGTCTAGTTTTGGTTTACTTGGTCTGGGAGCTGACACCCTACTTGGCAGAAAGAGACTTGTACATAGTAACTGGCATCCTGGCTGGCACGTTAAGACATGAATGTTAGACAAGGCAAGTCTCCTGTCACAGCTGAATACCCCAACCAATGAAAGCAGGATAAATGTACAACAAAGACATGTTCCTAAGGAAGCCCCCATCCCTAAATCCTGATTGGTAAAGTAACTTGGCACAGGTATTTGTGGATCTCGGGCTTAAAAGCCCTTTATAGGTCTTAAGATCTTATGATCTTGGCTCAAGATCACAGTTAGCTCCCAAATCTGGCCTGTGGCTCTAATCGATCAGTTCTGGGGTAAATGCTCAATAAACTATCCCTGTCTAACTGAGATTGATGTTCCTGTGGTTTGCGAGGTAACTCCTGGACCCCAATATTGGATTTTGCAATTTTTTTTTTCAGAAGCAGAATAAACACCCAGTTAGAGACAGATTGTATGTGGCTTTCTGTCGTGTATCCAGTGCACTTAGCTACGAGATGTAAGAGATTACAGGATAAAGTTATACTAACAGTTAAAATATAAGCTGAGCATCGTGGTACATTGCTATAATGAAGCATTTGGGAGGTTGAGTCTGCAGGACCCCTTTACATTGAAGGCCAGCTTGGAATACTTAGTGAGTTCAAGGTCAGCCTGGGCTACATTTTAGACCTTGTCACAAAAATCAGAACAATAGAGGTAGGGCAATAACTCAGCTGGTAAGGTCTTGCAAGCATGAGGCTTGAGCTGGCTCCCACAGCTCACATAGATAAAAGGTGTGCACTGTGGCATACACTTGTAATACCAGTACTGGGAAGACAGATGGAAACCTGGAACCTACTAACCAGACAGCTTAGCCAACTTGCTTATTTCTAGAGTCCTAAGAGACACTGCTTCAAAAAAGAAAGAAAACAAGAAGAAGATGGCTTTTGAGGAATGATATCTGTGATGGCTATTTTGGCTGTCAATCTTATTACATCTGGAACCCACCCAGCTTGCCCTCCTGTGAGGAATTTATTTTCATTGGAATCTTTGAGTTGGAAACACCCCTCGCTAAATCCGGGCCGCACCCTCTGGTGGCAGCCCACATAGAAGGACACAGGAGAAGGAAGATTCTGCTCTTGGACTACTTGTCCCCCCATGTTGCTGACCAGCCCATACCTCCTGCTACTGAGAGAGCTCGTTGCCAGTGTTAGAACTACTTTGGGATTCCAACATGAATTGAAGATCAGCTGCTATGGTGGTTTGGATGAGAATGGCCCCCATCGGCTCATGTATTTGTGTATTTGGTTCCCAACTGGTGGATTTTTTTAGGAAGGATTAAGAGGTTTGGCCTTGTTGGAGAAGATATGTCACTGGAGGAGGGGTTTCAGGTTTCAAAAGTCCGTACCAGGACAGATCTCTCTGTCTGCAGATCAGATATGAGCTCTCAGCTGTGCTCCATTGCCATGCCAGCCTGCTGCCACCAAGATCCCTGTTGTAGTGGTCATAAAATAACCCTATGTAACAGTTTGAAAGCCCCCGGAAGTGGAAAATGTTGGTTTCTTTGGAGACTCCATTGTGTCATGTGATGTTTTCCTGGAAGCTATCTTATGAGAGGATGTTTTGCTGAAGCAGACATTTGAGAGAACACATAATGTTTGGAAAGAGTGTAAGTATAACCCAACAGACAGTGAACATTGGTATTGCATTGGTTCACCTTGCAGCACTTTGCTGGTCTTCACTGATCTTCACTTGTCATGGCTATGTAGAGAGAAAAGTGCCAAAGAACATCTCGTGATATTCTGGCTGTTTCTTGCCACTTCTGTGGACCAGTGCTCATTCAGCAGAGCCTTGGGGTTTCTTCTGGATTAAACTGATGCTACTGATTCATGTTTGGTGGTTGCCAATTGGACTGGACTGCCACTACTGATTCGTATTTGTTGTTTTGGACTGGATAGCTGATATCCTGACAACAAAGAATGGAATTGTCCCAAAGAACAACTTCTAAACAGGTCCACATCTCCCTTATCCTATTAACCATCTTCCTCCACTACCTCTGGTTGGTGGGCTAGAGGGAGGTTGAAGTGTTTAAGAACCCTAATTAAAGTAGGTTTGAAAAAAAAATTTTTTTTAAAGATTTATTTATTTATTATATGTAAGTACACTGTAGCTGTCTTCAGACACTCCAGAAGAGGGAGTCAGATCTTGTTGAGGATGGTTGTGAGCCACCATGTGGTTGCTGGGATTTGAACTCTGCACCTTTGGAAGAGCAGTTGGGTGCTCTTACCCGCTGAGCCATTTCACCAGCCCAGGTTTGAAAATTTTAAGCCTACAAGCTTTCTTTTATGAGCTACCTTGGTCACGCTGTTTCGTCAGAGTCATGGTAACCCTGACTAAGTCAGTAGCTCTCTGAGAATCCTCCAGGACTCCAGCACCTGACTGGTTCTGCCAAAACACTGAGTCCCAGAAAATGAACAATGACTGGATTCTTGGCCTTTCTGATGTGAGATAGACTTTGTTGGACTATTTCAACTATACCCTGTACCTCAGTCTAATGAGTCACTTCTGTTCCTTTAGAAAACCCTGACTAATACAGTACCCAAGGTTGTCCTCTGGCCTTCACATGCATGTGCACACATACGTACCTCCAACATATACAGAAAATACCTAGAGAATAGAAAACAACAACAACAACAACAACAACAACAACAACAACCACTACAATGTATGGGTCAATTACCATGTACCCAGCACAAGACTAAGAGCTGTACTTAGTCAGGTTCTTTCATTTAACCCCATAAGGACACCATGCATTTATCACTATTCTCCTTTCAAATGGAGAAACTAGCCTGGAAGACTTAAATTATTTGGCTCAATCTTTTGCTGTTGTTGTTGTTTTTCGAGACAGGGTTTCTCTGTGTAGCCCTGGCTGCCCTGGAACTCACTTTGTAGACCAGGCTGGCCTAGAACTCAGAAATCCGCCTGCCTCTGCCTCCCGAGTGCTGGGATTAAAGGCGTGCGCCACCACGCCTGGCTTATTTGGCTCAATCTTCAAGTGAGTAGTAGAAAGACAAGATTTGAATCCCTGGGCTGGAGAGATGGCTCAGAGGTTAAGAGCACTGACTGCTCTTCATAACCATCTGTAATGAGATCTAATGCCCTCTTCTGGTGTGTCTGAAGACACCTATAGTGTACTTAAGTAAGTTAAAAAAAAAAAATCTTTTTTTGAGTCCCCTAAAAATCACCTTCCAGGTGGATTCTTTGGGTTGGTAAAAGCAGAGTGAAGGCTTATCAGTGCTGTAGCTAGGCAAATACAAGAAGGAAATGAGAGTTGAGAAAGTACCCATAAGCATAGATGTAAAAATACTGTGTGTCCCCAGCATACAGCAATCGCACACAGAGGAGATATGGTAATGACTATTGATGTGCAGTTCTTGACACCAGAGTAGTTTTTGTGCACAGAAAATATTTACAAATATTGTATTTATTGTGGTTTCAAATTTAAAATGTTTATTTTATTTTATGTGTATATATGTCTGTGTATTCATATGCTATATGTGTGGGTGCCCAAAGAATAGATCAAAGGATGATGCTGAAGTTACAGGCAACTGTGGTGTTTCCACAGCTGGGAACCAAACTTGGTCCTTTGGACAAGCAGCAAGTGCTCTAACCACTGAGCAATCTCTCCAGATCCACAAGTTTTGTTTTATTTTTTAAATTTAATTTAATTTAGAAACAGGGTTTCTCTGTGTAGCTCAGCTGCCCTGGAACTCACTCTGTAGACTAGGCTGGCCTTGAACTTAGAGATCTGCCTGCCCCTGACTCCTGAGTGCTGAGATTAAAGGTGTGCAACACTATCCAGTTACTATCCATAAAATTGTTTTATTTTTTTTAAGGTACAAGTCTAACAGCATGATTCTTTAGATTTTTTTTTTTAAGATTTATTTATTTATTTAGTGTATGTGAGTACACTGTAGCTGTACAAATGGTTGTGAGCCTTCATGTGGTGATGCCTTTGGTTGTTGAGAATTGAATTTTTAGGACCTCTGCTGGCTCTGGTTGGCCCTGCTTGCTCCGGCCCAAAGACTTATTATTATCCATAAGAACACTGTAGCTGATTTCAGACATGCCAGAAGAGGGCATCAGGTTTCATTATGGGTGGTTGCGAGCCACCATGTGGTTGCTAGGATTTGAACTCAGGACCTTCAGAAGAGCAGTCAGTGCTCTTACCTGCTGAGCCATCTTGCCAGTCCCAATTATATATATTTTTAATTAGATATTTTCTTCATTTACATTTCAAATGCTATCCTGAAAGTCCCCTATACCATCCCCCCACCCTGCTCCCCAACCCAC
>NC_034591.1:70156348-70162339 GCF_900095145.1 Mus pahari
TTCCTGTATGCAGCAAAATGTTGGGTCCTGTGTATGTAGCCAGTCTGTTAGTCTATATCTTTTTATTGGGGAATTGAGTCCATTGATATTAAGGAAAAGTAATTGTTGCTTCCTGTTATTTTTGTTGTTAGAGTTAGGATTCTGTTCTTGCAGCTGTCTTCTTTTAGGTTTGTTGAACGATTACTTTCTTGCTTTTTCTAGGGCGTAATTTCCCTCCTTGTGTTGGAGTTTTCCCTTTATTATCCTTGGAAGAGCTGGATTTGTGGAAAGATATTGTGGGAATTTGATTTTGTCATGGAATACTTTGGCTTCTCCATCTATGGTAATTGAGAGTTTTGTTGGGTATAGTAGCCTGGGCTGGCATTTGTGTTCTCTTAGGGTCTGTATAACATGTGTCCAGGATCTTCTGCCAGCCCCAATTCTTTAGATTTAAATTTTACTTTACTTAGCTGTGTGTGTGTGTGTGTGTGTGCTAGATCTTGATATATGTGATACTTTAAATTAAATGAGAATAGCCTCCATAGGCTCACATATTTAAATGCTTGGTCCTGGCCTGGAGAGATGGCTCAGTAGTTAAGAGCACTGACTACTCTTTTGAAGGTCCTGAGTTCAAATTCCCAGCAACCACATGGTGGCTCACAACCATCTGTAATGAGATCTGATGTCCTCTTCTGGGGTGTCTGAAGACAGCTACAGTGTACTTACATATAATAAATAAATAAATCTTTGGGCCAGAGCCGGAGTGAGAAGAAAAAGTGTCTGAAGACAGCTACAGTGTACTTACATATAATAAATAAATAAATCTTTGGGCCAGAGCCGGAGTGAGAAGAAAAAGTGTCTGAAGACAGCTACAGTGTACTAACATATAGTAAATAAATAAATCTTAAAAAAAAATGCATTGTCTCCAGTGGGTGGAACTGTTTGGGAAGGATTAAAAGGTATGGCCTTTTGGGAGGAGGTGTATCAGAGAGGGCTTTGAGGTTTCAAGAGCTGACAACATTCCTAATTAGCTCTCACTGCTTCATGGTTGTGGATCAAGGTGAGCTTTAGTTACTGGTCCAGCATATGCCCACCTGCCTGCTGTCATTCTCCCATTATGATGGTGTGACACTGTGAGCTCAATAAATTCATAGTCTATAAGTTGCTTTGGTCATTGTGTCTTATCACAGTGACAGAAAAGTAACTAAGACAGAAGTTAGTTCCTAAACAGAACCAAGCTAGCTTCAAACATGCTGTGATCCGTCTGCCTCTAGCTCCTGAACGCTGAGATTGCACAAGTGTTTCAGTCACTACTGGGCCATGCTCTAAATCCATAAATGTTGTAAATCTTAAATGTCATTGTCAAACGCTGGGCAGAGTGTGCACACCTTTAATTCCAGCACTTGGGAGGCAGAGGCAGGCAGATCTCTGTGAGTTTGAAATCATCCTGGTTTACATAGAGTTCCAGGACAGCTATATATATATATATATATATATATATATATATATATATATATATATATATATATCCTGTCTTAAAAACAAAGCCAAACAAATAAAAACAAAATATAACAACAAATTCTATTGTCCTCCAATACCATATACTAACATAGCTTAAAACCATCTATTAAATTGAATACTTAAGTAAAGTAAATGACTAGTCCATTAGAGTGAATTTTTGTAGACATTACTTGAACATAGGTTTGAAATGTGCCCAGATTGCTTAAAACAATATATTAAGATCCCAGGCTTAAGCTGTATAAATATCACATATTCAATTCTCGATCTTCAGGGCTAAATGCTCTCATAGTAAAGTTTTAGTACTTTTCCTTAAGAGCATTTTTATGGTGATTTTATCAGCACACTGTTTATTTAAACACATATATTTTTGTGTATGTGAGTCAAAAAGTCCATAGGAAGGAAGGAAGGCATCAGATCCCCTGGAGTAGGGTTGTCCATGTAGGTGCTGTGAAAAAATAATTGTGTCCCCTGGGACACAATTAACAGCAAGTGCTCTTAACCACTCAGCCATCTCTCCAACCCCAATCAGGCTGTCTTTTTTTTTTTTTTTTTTTTTAATCTATTTTCATTTCATTTATTTATTTATTTATTTATTTATTTATTTATTTATTTATTGAGACAGAGTCTCTCTATCTAACCCTAGCTGTCCTGGAATCTACTATAAAGACTAGCCTTGAACTCACAGAAATGCACCTGCCTCTGTCTCCTGAGTGCTGGGATCAAAGGTGTGCACACAGGCCAGGCCTAGTGTTTCCTAACTACAGCAGAGTGCAGACTTTACTGGCTTTCACTGATGCTATAACAAAAAATATCACAGCCTTTAAAAGGTGGCTGTAATAGTTCCTTGAATTAAGATTGCAAATTATGATTCTTAACCCAGAAAAATAAATGATGTAGTTGCCATACTGCTGAATTAGACCAAAACAAAGTTTTATTACTTTTAAGATTTGTTTATTTTATGTGTATGATTATTTTATATGCACGAATGTATGTGTACTGAGTTGGTGCCTACATTCTTTGTGAGCTACCATGTGGGTGCTGGAACTGAACCTTGGTCCTTTACCAGAACTGTAAGTGCTCTTATTAATTAAGTGTGACAATGCAAGTTTGTGATTCTAGTACTTATTATATGGGAGGCAGTTGGGTGGTGAGTTCAGGGCCAGGCTGGGTTACACTATGAGACTGTATCTCAAGGTAGAAAAAATAAAACAACAAACAAACAAACAAACAAAACCTCAGTGTACTGGTGTCTTAGTGTTTATTGCTGTGAAAAGATACCATGACCAAGACAACTCTTATAAGGAAAAACATTTAACTAGTGCTGGCTTACAGTTTCAGAGGTTCAGTCCATTATCATCATGGCAGGAAGCATGGGCAGCATGCAGGTAGATATGGTCCGGAAGGAGCCAAGATCTCTATATCTTGGTCAGGGCAGCCAGGAGGAGGGTCTCATTCCACACTGGGTGGAGCTTGAGCATAGGAGCCATCAAAGCCCACCTACACAGTGACACACTTCCTCTAACAAAGTTACACCTCCTCCAATAGTGCCATTTCCCATGGGCCAAGCATATCCAAACCACCACGTGGTGGGAACTTGAAACTGTAGCATTTAGAATCACAGGAAAGTGCCTCTGTCTGACTAATTGTAGCTTCTTTCTATTTTGAATTATTTTCACATTTTTCCTTTTTCCAGGTCATGACTCTAACAGTAGACACTGGAAAGGTTGGTTGAGGCTCTGCTCAGAGCTGTGAGGTCAGTCTCTGATGTGTGGGGAAGATCACCTGTACTTGTAATCCCAGTACTTGGGGCACAGAAAGAGTGACTGTAGCATGCGTTCTGGGCCGGCCTTGTCTGCACAATGAGCTCCAGCAAACACTAAAGTCACAAGTCATGGGCTTGATTAATCTGGACTTAGCAGACACTCAGAATCTTAGCTATGTGGTATTTTGTTTTCCAGGAAATGAATTTCACTCAATCAGATGAGGATTTGAAGGTATATATATATATATATATATATATATATATATATATATATATATATATATATATATATATACCAAAACAAACAATGGTTGCATGAATTATAGTTTGGGTGCAATTTTAGGTCATTAAATACCAATGAGGCAGCACTCAGAGTCCAAGACATTGCATTTTGGTAAGTTTTTGTTCAGGACGTCAGTGTAGCTATGGAATATAGTCATGGACAACTTTTCTAGGAAGATGCTGGATGGTCCCAGATTCGCTGAGTTTTTCTTCTTTTTCTTTTCTTTCTTTCTTTTTTTTTTTTTTTGTCCTTAGATTTATGACTGTTTTGGCTGCTTGGATGTATGTGCACCACGTGGGTGCTAGGGCAGAAGAGGGTGGTGACTGGAGTTGAAGGCAGTTGTGAGCTGTGGTATGGATGCTGGGAGCCAGGTCCTTTGCAAGGGTAAAAAGTGCTCTTAAGGCTGAGCCATCTTTGCAGTCTGCATCATTGAGGTTTCCCATGCACACAGGTGGGTGAGAGCAAGCTCAGATGATCTTTAGGAACCGGGCATATCTTTGGCAGACTCTCATAGCTTTCTCCTCATCGTTCATGAAAACACATTAAAAAAAAGTTACGGAGATATTAAAACATTGTTATAGCAAACAGTCATATGCCCTACATGCCCTCCATCGAGATCCTGCTGTTAACATCTAGACATGCTTGTCTGTTATTGAGTTCCCTCATCTTGATTCCTTACTCCTGGGTAGGGAGAAAGACCCTCTAGCTAGGTGGCCTTTCCCACGTTAAGGCTGGCAGTGGCGGCTGGGGGAGGGGGCGGCGGCGGCGGCGGGCGCGCAGGGCGGGGCGGGGCGCTGCGTGCGCTGGACGCGGGGCTGCGCTCCTCGGGTGCGCTCCTGGGCGCTCGTCGCCGCCGCGCCTTGAGTCAGCAAACTCCGCCGTGCTTCGGGCCGGGCGTCCAGGACCGCGCGTGAGTAAGCTGAGCCTTGGGGAGGGAGCCGGGTGGCAGACGCCGCGCCTGCCCCGGCACCTGCTCAGCCCGGCCGGGGACGCCGGAGCTGCTGGCGCGAGCAGGTTCTCTCCCCGACCCCTACTTCTTTCCAAATACAAGGCCAGGCACCTTTGAGTTTAGAGGCTGGGAGGGCCAGGGAGGGCTTTTTTGTTGTTTTTTTCCCCTTCCTTTATGGGATTGTGGGATTGATGGAAAAGGCCGCGGAGGAAACCCACACTGATGGTCGGGTTTGCTGAGATAGGGAAGCAACAGCCTGTTTATGGGTTCTGGACACATCACACTTTGCTAAAATTACAAGTATTGTTAAGGGGATGGTCACGGGATGTCTGCTTCCGCAAAGCACAGGCGCGTGGAGAGCGATGGATTAGAAATTGAGAACACTGATCTCAATTTACATGATCTCCATCAACCCTTTTAGTTTGCGACATGGGAAACCAAGGTCTGAAAGGGTGGAGCAGCATGCACCCGGTGGGAGGGGTGTGTGAAAATCCCTCTTGTCCAGGGAGTGGGCTTGTGGGAGTGGCCGGAAGGGAGCTGGGGGCATTATGGGACTCCTTCAATCAGTGGCCAATCCCTGGGGGGCTTTTCTGGAGGAGGAGAAGGAGGAGGTTAAGTGTCCTGGCAACAATACCACAAGTGAGATTGAGGAGTCTGCATGACTTCGCTTGATTCCTGTCCCTAAGGCCAGGATACAACAGGACAGTCATTCCGGTCTCACCCAACCTCTCCGTGTCTTCCTCCCTTCTGATCCAGGGAATAGGCCCATGGTCTTGAGCATATTATTAGCAAGTATTTTACCACTGAGCTGCACCCCAGCTCCCATTTATTTTTAAAGGAGTGGTTGACTGACAGACTGTATTGAATAGCGATATAAATATAGATATATTTAGAAGTGACTATGTGGAGATGTTCAAGACCTCATTAGCAGCTTCCTCTAGTTATCCAGACCATCCATCCCGGGTTCTGTCAGCGCATTCTTAGTTACAGACTCCGGCCTGACTGGCACTGCCCCTAAAGGAGGTGTGCCCATGGTGGTGGTGGGGTGGGGTTGCGGCCTTCTGGCCGGCGTGCTTCTTTCTCCACTGCTCTGAACTGTTACCCACTTCCTTTACTTCACTTATGGGAAGACCTTCCGAGATTGGGGTCTTGAAATAAGCACCGTCATTCTTTCTGTGTTAAAGTGTTTTCTTTGCCACACAGCCCTCATCTACTTTAAAGGTCTCTCTCTCTCTCTCTCTCTCTCTCTCTCTCTCTCTCTCTCTCTCTCTCTCTCTCTCTTCCCTCCCTCCTTCCCAAACATCATCTTTTTTTTTTTTTTTTTAATTTATTTTTTGGTTTTTAGAGACAGGGTTTCTCTGTATAGCCCTGGCTGTCCTGGAAGTCACTCTGTGGACCAGGCTGACCTTGAACTCAGAAATCCACCTGCCTCTACCTCCCAAGTGCTGGGATTAAAGGCGTGTGCCACCACTGCCCAGCTATCATCTTTTTAAAAAT
>NC_034591.1:70162604-70164272 GCF_900095145.1 Mus pahari
TTTTTTTTTTTTTTTTTTTTTTTTTTTTTTTTTTTTTTTTTTTTTTTTTTTTTTTTAGTAATATAATAAGTATGAGTTAACATGTAAGTTCTCTATGCTGTGTTCCAGCTAGAAGCTATATAGGACTTTGTGTTAGCCACAGCTTCTGGTTTCAGAGCCTTCTGAGTTGAAATATCGGTGCCCTTGTTTGCTACTTAAGTCATTGCTGGCAGGTCAGGTATGATGGTGCATATCTGTAATCAGGACACGTGGGAGGTGGCAGCAAGAGGATCAGGGGTTTGAGGCCATCCCTAAGAGCCCTTGTCTCAAAAATGACAATCCTGGAGCTCACCATGTAGGTAGATTAGGCTGACCTTGAACTAAGAGCTCTCCTTGCCTCTGCCTCCCAAGTGCTGCTCTTAAAGGTGTTACCATGCTAGGCCTGAATCTAGTCCTGAGCCACATGAGAGTCTCCCTCAAAAGTAATGAATTAATCAATAACAATAGTGCCAGATATGGCGGCTCAGCACCTAGAACCTGTAGGTTTGGTTTTTTTTTTTTTTTTTTTTGAGTCTATGTGTCATGTGGTCCAGACTGATCTTTAACTTGCAGTGTGGGAGAGGATGATCTTGAACTTCTGATCCCCCTGCGTGCTTCCATTACAGACATAAACTACTGTCTGTAATGGAAGTTGAGGATGGCCTTGAACTCTCAAGTGCTGGGGTTACAGGTGTTGAGCCACTACATCTGACACTATTATTGTTATTAATTTAGTTAATTACTTTTGAGGGAGATTCTCCTGTGGCCCAGGGCTGGCTGCATGCACAGTGTGGAGCTGAGGCTTTGAACCCTCGGTCCTCCTGCCCCTACTTTCCAAGTGCTGGGGTCACAGGCCTGTGCCACCACCCGATGATTCGAAGGGGGTTTTTCTAGCCGCGCAATGATGACACATGATTTTAATCCCAGCACTTAGAGGCAGGAGGGTATAGGAGTTTGAGGTCAGTCAGGTCTATAGAACCAGCTCAGGAGAACCAAGGCTACACAGAGAAACCCTTTCTCAGAAACTGAGGGAAAGGCAGGGTGTGCGGGCTGAGGGGAGGTCCGTGGTAGAGCACTTGGCTAGCATAGGTGAGGACCTGGATTGAGTTTTATGTGGTAGTTTCGCTAAATCATATGGCAAATTATAAAGCCAGTTTTATTATTTTCCTCAGCTAACATCTGGGGAAACTAAGGCATCAAGATATTTATGGCTTCTCCAAACTCAGCTTACAGTTTTAATCAGCAAGCAAATGTGTTGCAGGTTTCTATAAAAGGACTCATGTATGCCAGGCTCCGCCCTTTTAAGCTTTATTTAGTATTGTACTCTGTGTGTGTGCACAGGTGGGTGCTTGCTGGGGTGTATATGTGGGTGCTTGCTGGTGTGTATATGTGGGTGCTTGCTAGGGTGTATATGTGGGTGCTTGCTAGGGTGTATATGTGGGTGCTTGCTGGGGTGCACATGTGAGTGCTTGCTGGTGTGTATATGTGGGTGCTTGCTAGGGTGTATATGTGGGTGCTTGCTGGGGTGCACATGTGAGTGCTTGCTGGTATGTATATGTGAGTGCTTGCTGGTGTGTATATGTGGGTGCTTGCTGGTGTGTATATGTGGGTGCTTGCTGGGGTGTATATGTGGGTGCTTGCTGGGGTGCA
>NC_034591.1:70164348-70195287 GCF_900095145.1 Mus pahari
GTGCACATGTGGGTGCTTGCTGGTGTGTATATGTGAGTGCTTGCTGGGGTGTATATGTGGGTGCTTGCTGGGGTGCACATGTGGGTGCTTGTTGGGATGCACATGTGGGTGCTTGCTGGGGTGCACATGTGGGTGCTTGCTGGGGTGCACATGTGGGTGCTTGCTGGGGTGCACATGTGGGTGCTTGCTGGGGTGTACATGTGTATGCTAGGGATCGAGCTAATGTTGTCAGGTTTGGGGGGCAAACACTTACTGAGCTATCTTGCTGGCCCTGAATCTTTTCTTTTTGTGTCTTCTGTTCTTTATTATACTTTTACTAGTTATTTGTTTTTGTGTGTGTACATTCATATATGGGTTTGCATGTGCCCCTGCACATAAATGGAAATCAGAGAACAACTCCGGGAGTCGCTTCTCTTTTTCCTTTCTGTGGGTCCAGGAGACTGAATTCAGGCCTTCAGGCTTGGCAGCAGACACCATTACCCCTGAGGCTTCCCACTGGCCACCCTGCTCCCAGAGTCTTTTTTTTTTTTTTAATTTGACGTAGCTGAGACTGACCTTGAACTTCAGGTCCTCCCATTTCCACCTCCCAAGTGCTGGAATTATAGTTGTGTGCCATCATGCTCACCTCCTGAATCCTTTAAGAAGATAAGAAGGGTACTTTTTTGTTTTGTTTTGTTTTGTTGATAATTATACGAGGTGAGTTTTCTTTTGATAAAATTGTTGAATGCCAAGTTAACGATTCATCAATAACTAAGACACATATATGTACCAAGAATTCAGCTTCTCACACAGTTCTGTCCCCATTACCACTCCTGTTGCCCAAGGAGCAAGCTCTTCCAGCCTTGTCAGGTGCTGTTTTTGGAATCAAGTTGAATATTCTTACTAGATTTGATTGATGTCAATATTGATATTGAATCAGATTGCTGTATATGGCTGTTGCTTGTCCCCCAAGGGATTGAGGATTTGTCCCCAGTGTGAACCCATGACAGGTTGTAAAACTTGTAAGAGGTGGGGTCCAGTGGGAAGTCCTGAAGTTGCTGGGGGCTCTGCCCTTAAAAGGGATCAAAGAATGTCCTCCCAGGACCATGAATTAAATCTCCTGTGGGAAAGTTGTTCTAAAAGCCTGAGGTTGACCTCTGCACTGCTCTTTGGTGTCCCGTCTGCCATGTGATGTCTTTATTTTGTGCATGTTCCGTCCACCTCCAGGCCTTTAGCCTAGCACACTGCTTCTCCCATCATGTACCCGTGTCGCTGCACACTAAATACACATTTTTTTTTTCTTTGAGACAGGGTTTCTCTGTGTAGCCCTGGCTGACCTGGAACTCACTCTGTAGACCAGGCTGGCCTCGAACTCAGAGATCTGCCTGCCTCTGCCTCCCAAGTGCTGGGATTAAAGGCATGGGCCACCACTGCCCAGCTACACCTTTTTAAATTGTGAAGATACCAGTTGTAAGTGTTAAGTCACAGATGGGAATGGATCAGTTTCCAATGGAAAGAAAGGGAGTCTGGAAAGATAGCAAGGGAGTGAGGGGAGGTAAAGAGGTCCCTAAGGACAAAGGCAGACATTGCCAGGACCAGTTCTTGTGTCCAAGGAGTATGAAGGAGCTTTCTGACTTCCTTCCAGGGATATTTTATGCTTGTTAGGCATGATGAGATAGATGTTTTATAAAGGCAACGAGGACAGCTATTCACGCCGCCCAAGCACTTTGATTTATGTTATTTAATCCTGTGAAGTGGGAATTGTTATCATCAGTGGTTCAGGGAGATGTGATGACTTGAACAAATGAAGAGAGAATTTGAATCCCATGCTGCCTCCTGGAGTATTCTCATTGCCATGTTTGCCTTCCTAGACCAGATGGTATTGAGATAAGCATTGTTCAGGGGTCGGGAGCAGGGGAAGGGTTCAGTGGTTTAAGAGTACTTACTGCCATTGCAGAGAAACTAGGTCTTGTCTCTAGTACCCACATTAGGTGGTCCTGAATGGTCTGGAATTCCAGTTCCAGGGGATCTGGTGTGCAGTTCTGGCCTGTACATCTGTTCTTCATGGAATCTGCAAACTCCCACCCCCACCAAATAAAAGAACACTACTGCTGCCACTGCTGCGACCACCACCACCTCCACCTCCATCAGCACCACGTCCATCACCAACACCTCCTCCTCCACCACGTACTCCACATTACAGTAAACAGTTATCCAGCATAGCGGCATATGCCTGTAGCCCAGCACTTTCTGAAGCAGGAAGATCTTGAGTTTGGGGCCAGGTTGGGCTACATATGTGGACATGATTACAAACAAGGCAAAGGGAAGGGAGGTTGATTTGAGTCTCCCCAGCAAGGTCAGTAGAGAGGGAGAATTTGTAGCAGGTCACTGCTAGCTTTGAAGGATTTGGTCACCATTTTTTTCAGGATTTACAGCACTCCCTTCTTGAACCCTTTGTGCTTTGGTTGCTAGGAGACCCCCTAAAGTTGGCAGTAGCAAAGGAAGCATATGTAAGACACCCCAGGCTGCCAAGGCAGCTGCTTCGAACCTGCCACTCAAGCACACAGTCACTGTCTCCCATGGGCTCCAAGGCACCTGGGTTCCCTTCTCCGAGCCTCTTCCTGGGTTCTCTTTGTGCTTCACGTGGCTGGCCTGTCATTGACCACACAGGATTTCCGATTTGGTACTCACTGTGCTCTTGTGCACGTGTCTTTCTCTGTGTATGCTTCGATGCCAGGTCCTTCAGCCGTCCCCTGCTTCTCTGTGCTTCATTCTGGCCTGGTCCTCTGCTTCTCTCAGATCCTTCCAACATGTCCTTCTGTTTACACTGGCTCTCTAGTTCTGTGCTTTTCAAACTGTAAGGGTCCATGATTCACCAAAGAACAACACCCCAAACTCAATTAGTATGTAAACACAAAGAGTGTTTTATTCTGCAGAAGTCCAGCATGGGGTCTCCCCATTACCAAGATAGACACCCCCCCCCCCAGGTGAGCTTGCAGGCCCAATTTAAAGCACCTTAGGGGAATCCTGGGGTAGGTGGGCTTTGTCTTACTCTATCTCTAAGGTCATTCCATTACTGGGGGGTGGGGCTGGCTGGAAACTGCTGACCCATTGTCCAGGTGGTGGGGCAGTTTCTGACTAGCTGCCTGAAGCCTTGGTTTTTAGGCCTAGTCTCCTTAGCTGCTTATTTGCCTGTCGTAGAATCAGCCTAGCTTTCTCAAAATATTTAAATAGCATTTATTCAGTTGCGTGAGTGTGTGTGTGTGTGTTAGTTACCTGTGTGTGTATACCATTGCATACAGGTGTGGAGGTTGGAGGCAGCTTGTTGAGGTTGGCTGTATCTGGACTTTTTGCTACTTTGTGGGTTCTTCTTTCTTCCACCCTTCTACACCCCCTTTCTTCCACCCTAACACTAGATAGGAAAGGAAAAGGATAGAAGGGAGAGGGGACAATGTTATCATTAGACTACTTCCTGCTGATTAGGGGCATTGAGTTCCCTAGAGCAAGTTTGATCTTCTCTGTCAGGATATCTAATTTCTTCTTCTCATTGCTTTGTATATGACCACTTAACAAACTAACAAACTGCATCCAACCACCAGCCAGCCAATCAGCTCCTTCTAGTGGGCCTCTACCATTGATATATCCTCTGACAGGTTCCCCCGGAATTCCAAACGTCACACACTTGCAAAAACTATCTGCAGCTGGCAAAATCACATCCCTGCTGGAGCACGAGACAGATCATAGTCAGCTGCTGTGGACAGCCTGAAGCAGCCCCATATCCCACGCCTGGGATTAAAACAAACACACATCCTTACTGCATTTCTGTGTTTTGAAAGTTGGTTCTCTTCTTTCACCGTGTGGGTCCCAGAGATTGAATTCAAGTCTTTGGGCTTGGTGGCAAGTGATGTTACCTGTCATGCTATCTTGTTGGCCCTCTCAGACATTTTATCTCTAAGAATCATGGGAGAAGAAGCAGATTTCTGGGCCTCAGGGCTCAGTAGGCCTGTGGTGAAACCTGGGAGTCTATTTCCCATTCTCTGAGGCTTGTACGAATCACTGGTAAGCCAGAGACTCCCTTCTGTGCAGGGGATGGAACTCAGAGCCTCCTAGAGCATGCTGGGCAAATGCTTTAGCACTGAGCTACACCCCCAGTTCTTTTCTTTCACAAACTTAACCCCTTCCTCACTGATGGAGAACTCTAACCCTACTCTAGGGTTTGTCTGTCTGTTGACCCTCCTAGGTTAAAAGAGAAGCCACCTTTGTAGCTCCATGTCCCTCCTGAATTCCATCCAGCACCTTTGTTCTGTAACTGTGGACACCACTTAGTTCTTTCATTTTTTTTTTTTTTTTTTAGCTTTATTTCTTTATTTCCTATGTGTATGTAAAGGCATGCAGTGGTTTGAATGAGAGCAGTTTGTAGAGGCTCATACATTTGAATGCTTGGTCTCCAGTTGGTAGAACTGTTTGGGAAGGATTTGGAGGTGTGGCTTTGTTAGGGGAGGTGTGTCTCTGGAGGTGGGTTTGGAGGTTTCTAAAGACTCCCATGATTCCCTATGCTCTTTTTTAGTTGTGGATCAAAATGTGAGCTCTCTGTTATTCCTTTGCTCTGTCATCATGGACTGTAACCCTCTGAAACCATAAGCTAAATTAAGTGCTTTTCTTTTCTTTTAAAGATTTATTTTATTTTCTGTGTGCGTGGGTATTTTGTCTGCATGCACATCTGTCTACCACATGTGTGCCTGGCTTCTTTGGAGGCCAGAAGAAGGGGTTGGATCCCCTGAAACTGGAGTTATAGACAGTTGTGAACCACCACATGGGTGTTGGCAATTGAGCCTGGGTCCCCTGAGTAACAAATGCTCTTAACCACTGAACCATCTCTTAGGCCCCTAAACACTTTTCCCCAGTCTGTAGAAAAGTAAGGGAGAGATGACATGTATACCATGTTATGTGTGTATATGCATGTATGCCATGGCAGGCAAGTGTTGTAGTCGGAGGACAACTGTGGGCCTTCTCTCTTTCCTTCTACATATGCATCTCAGAGATTGAATTCAGGCCATTGAACATCCAGGCACGCCATGTATCAAGTTCTTTTATCTGCCGAGTCATCTTGCCATTCCCCTGTCCCTCTTCTGTGAGAACAAACTTGTATGGTTAATGTACAGGGCAGAACACAAGGCTTTGTAGGGAACTTGTATTCCTTGAAGTCACAGACACAGAAGGTATACCAGGAGTTCTATATGGCGCTGTGATTCAATTGTGGCTTCTTCCTGGCAGAACAGGTAGTAGATGGCATTGGAGGAGATGAGGGAGGAAGGCTGTCCCTGCTGCATGTGAGGCTGGGCTCTGCTTGGGTTGGAAGGCTGTAGTGTGGGTCTCTAAGGGAATAACTAACTTGCAACCTTTCATTGGTTTGCCTAACAGTGATAGGATCCTTAGAAGCCAAGCTCCATTTGGCCTTACCCTCAGCCATGTTCCCATGTCCTGGGACATCAGGGTTATGTTTTGAATCAGGGTGCTGGTCATTGCTGGCTTCATGGTCAGTTCATTTCTCTGGTGGTTGAGCAACGTTGGAAAACTGAAAAACTGTGACCTGTGTTTTAAGAACTTGACAGTGCTGAGTCTGCAAACAGACACATATCAGATGCCCTTGGCTTACTTCAGTGTTTCTGGAAAAAATGAAGTTATGAATCATAACCTTGGCATTTCACCTTCTTCTAGAAGGACTTTCCGTGTGTTATCTTAGGCTTCTTCATCCGGGCCAGGCTTTGGATGTCTGAGAGTTAGTGATCTGATTCTCGAAGCCCATGGCCATGGTATATGCTTCATATGAGTGGCATGTGACCCTCAGAACATATAGATTGAAAGCATTCTGTCCCCTAAACATTGTTAACTGATACAGAGGCTATTTTTTTTTTTTTTTTTTTTTTTTGGTTTTTTTGAGACAGGGACAGAGGCTATTTTAAGGAAACTTAATTTTAAAGGACCAAGTGATGGGAGCTGGCATAGTGAGTGTCAGGCACTGGCCTCCATGTTTTCCTGATGGATCTTTACAGCAGATCCATGAAGTGCACAGTTGGCTCCATTTTATAGGTAAGGAAACTGAGGCACAGAGATTCTAAATGATTTCCTGTGGCCAAGGGCAGGGTGTGAATGGACAGCCGGTCATTTTGGCAGTGAACAGCTTCACTTCCATTCTCTGCGCCCTGGCTGAGCATAGAAACCCCTTGCTCACTCACAGGGTGGTCGCCATGTTCACCAGGCAAACCTTCCCTCTTGCTTGTCAGCTCTTCACGTTTGGAGCAGTATTCTGTTAGGCCCTTTGTATTTGATCTTTCTTGGTGCCACATGCCATGGAAACTCCACCCATCACCAGTTCTTGGTGTCTGTGGCCAGTGTCAAAGGTGACGATTGCCCATGTGTTGCACAATACTTCTGTTTTTTGTTTCCATTGCGTGGTTTTGAGGCAGTGTCTATGTCTGGAGCCCAGGATGTCCTAGCTCACTTTGTTATCCAAGCTGCCCTGGAGTTCACAGAAACCTTTCCTAGCTTTCTAAGAGCTATTATGGGCGTGAGCCACCACACCCAGCCCTACCTCTCAGTTTCAAGGCAGAACATTCAGCAGTGGATTTTTCTCTAGTCCTTGAATCTGTGTCATACCTTCCTAAATATGGCTCCAAACAGGGACCATAGATGTCCTGCATTGTGCTAGCTTGCTCTTAAGCTGGGTCTTCTCTCTAACTCCAGAGCAGAGGCCCCCTTTGCCAGCTTCCTTATCCTGCCTGTGACACAGTCATCTTCCAGTCACTGGTCTATGAGTCACCTGACTCCCCTTTTCCATCCTGCCCTCTGTCCACGTTCTCCCTGTTACTTAGTGGCCTTTACTTCCTTTTGTAAAAGTTTTTATTAATTTTTATTAATTCTTTGGTATTTCATACAATGTATTTTGATCCCATTCACCATCAACTCCTCCCAGTTGCACCCCTATCTCCTTGTCCCCATTGGTTTTCATTTTTTAGAGTGGTTTTCGGCTCACAGAAAATCTGAGCAGAAGTTGTAGAGAAAGCAGAACATGAATTTGCAGTGAAGTGTTATAACGTGTCTGTGTGAACTGAAACTATGTGTTGATGTTGTGTTAGATATTGTAAGACTCAAAACTGGACACAGTGTCGCACACTTGTAATCCTGGCACTTGATCAGGAATTCAAGGTCATCCTTGCCTGTGTGGTGAGTTTGCAGCCAGCCTGGGCCCAAACTCAAAAACCCAGAAAACCAGCCGGGCGTGGTGGCGCACGCTTTTAAATCCCAGCGCTTGGGAGGCAGTGGCAGGCGAATTTGTGAGTTCAAGGCCAGCCTGGTCTACAAAGTGAGTTCCAGGACAGCCAGGGCTACACAGAGAAACCCTGTCTTGAAAAACCAAAACAAACAAACAACAACAACAACAACAAAAACCCCCAGAAACCCAGCTGGGAGCTAGTTATAGAGGAAGGTGCCTGCAGGATATATAAGGACTTAATTGAATTTGGGTATGGGGATGTCAGAGCTGGGGCCTCTGCCTTATAATAGGATAACCCCCCAGATCTTAGTCAGGATCTCTTCTGTCCCGAAATGCCCAATCTGAGCATTGTGATATCTTCCTTGACATATTCTACCAGCAGAGTCCTCTGCTCCCAGGAGCTGTGCCCTCACATCCACCCTGAATAATGCTGTTTTTTTTTTTTTTTTTAAAGATGTATGTATGTATGTATGTATGTATATGAGTGCTCTATCTGCATGTACCCCTGCATGTCAGAAAAGGGCATCAGATCCCGGGATGGATAGATGGTTGTGAGCCACCATGTGGTTGCTGGGAACCGAACTCAAGACCTCTGGAAGAACAGACAGTGCTCCTAACTGCAGAGCCATTTCTCCAGCACCAAGCATTGCTGATTTAAGAACTATTTATTTTAGTGTTTGTGTGTGTGCTTCATGTGCGTGTGTGTGCATGCCATAGGTTAGAACGTAGTGGATTCTCTTTTCTTCTTCCACTGTTATATGGGTCCTGAACTGAATTTAGGATCTCAGGTGTGCATGGCAAAGTGCTTCTACTCTTCAAGCCTCGCCAGCTGCCTTGTGCCTTTTTTTTTTTTTTTTTTTTTTTTGGTTTTTCGAGACAGGGTTTCTCTGTGTAGCCCTGGCTGTCCTGGAACTCACTTTGTAGACCAGGCTGGCCTCGAACTCAGAATTCCGCCTGCCTCTGCCTCCCTAGTGCTGGGATTAAAGGCGTGTGCCACCACACCTGGCCTGCCCTGTGCCTTCTTAAGCATCCCAGGCTGCTCTGTTTCCCTGCTCTTCTTCCAGCAGTAAGACATGGTTGGGTCCTACCTCCCTGTGGGGCTGTAATAGGCAGCCTATTTTGGTTGAATGAGGCTTGCTCCAGCAACCCAGTAGAAAACTCTACAAGGGATGGAAAAGTGAGCCACATTCCCAGATTCAGGTGCTTGACACCACTGAGCCCCCAATTCCATAATTGTGTGACTCTAAGTCACTCAGACAATGTCCCAAGCTCCTGGCATTCTGGCTAGACTCCACCCCTACAGTTACCTGACTATAGCCAGGTGTGCTCCTCCCCACAGTTACCTTATAGCCCAGCCCACTGTAAAAGGGGCTGCTTGGCCCCTCCTTTCTCTAAGCTCTCACCTTTCTTACTCTCTTCTCTAGCCATCCTTCTCTCTTTCCCTTCCCCCCCTCTCTCTACATGGCCATTACCGGCCTCTCTCTTTCTACCTTCTCTCTTTCTCCCTGCCTTTCTACAATAAAGCTCTAAAACCATAGACTGTCTCTGCCCATCAAGACCTGCTGTGCTTGAACGATGGGATAGATTTCCCTTAATGAGCTGTGTCTAACCTCCTGCCCAAAGGCCTTCCTGTGCTCTAGCTATGGACTGGACCAAGGACTCTTGCCTGCGTGGAAACCACCCACCGCCCCTCTTCGCCTGCTCTCTCCTTCCTTCGGCCCTGGGGCTGAGTGAGCTGCCCCTGAGGCCCCCCATTCTGCCCTCAGCTCTTCTGCGGTGTCCAGCATGAGATGCCCAAGACTGAGAACCTGGTACCTAGGACTGCCCCCTGTCCACCACCCGCCAAGGTGGGGTTTAGTGTCAGACACACCAGAACAGGGTATTAGATCCCCATTACAGATGGTTGTGAACCATCATGTGGTTGCTGGGAATTGAACTCAGGACTTCTGGAAGAACAGTCAGTGCTCTTAACCCCTGAACCCTTTCTCCAGCCACCCCCCAACAGTTCTTCGACTAGAGGCAAAGCATGCACACATCTGAGTCTATAAGGGCTGTTCTCACCCGAACCACCACACCCATCAATCACTGACTGCATCTAAGTTCTCAGGGAAAGATAGGAACTCATGAACCTGTCCCTTTTATCAGTGGGAAATTGTTATTGTTGTTTCTATGCCTTAGCTCATCCTCCACAGTGCAGTGGAGTCACGAGCGTGGGGACAGTGGAAGCAGTGTGTTCTTCCAGACATTATCTGTGGATGGTGCTGGGAAAATGTTGTTTTTTTTTCACACAATTAAGGGTGTCTTAGGGTTATAATGCTGTAAACAGACACCGTGACCAAGACAAGTCATATAAAGGATAACAATTAATTGCGGCTGGCTTACAGGTTCAGAGGTTAGGTCCAGTATCATCAAGGTGGGAGCATGGCAGCATCCAGGCAGGCATGGTGCAGGCAGAGCTGAGAGGTCTACATCTTCATCCAAAGGAAGTCAGAGCAGACTGTATTCCAGGCTGTTAGGAGGAGGGTCTCAAAGCCCACCTCCACTGTGACACTTTCTTTAACAAGGCCACACCTAATAGTGCCAAGCATACTCAAAGCACCACAAAGGGTTAACCATGATGGAGGGAGGCAGACTGGCATGGGAGGCGACTGTTCTTATATCCACCTTTTCATCCCATGTGATTGGGCTCTTCAGAAACTTGATGATGCAGAAATGGAATTTTCTGGAACTCATTCAGTCAGGTTTCATGTACCCAGTATTTATTGAGTACTGACTCTCTGCCAGGCACTGTGCTAAGTGAATGCTGGGTTTTAAAGTATAAATGATTTGGACGAGGCCCCTGCCCTCTGGGGACTTTTGAGATGACAGATAATAAACACAGAAATAAATTAATGGTTAAAACGATGCCAACTGAAATAAAGATAAGGCTCAACAAAATGGGGCATTGCCTCTCTGAGGAGGTGGAGAGGCGTACTCGAGGATGGGAAGGAGCCATTGTGGTGAACGGGGTAAGGGGATGAGATGGAGGGATGTCAAGGGAATCGGGGGCGTTTTGGTCGGAAGGTTCGAGGACTAAGAAGGGTGGTGGAAATGGTGTGGGGCGTGTGCAGAAAGTTAAGAGGTAGGCATAGTTGGGGACCTCTGAGGGGTGTGGCTTATAGGGCTCACACAGATGAGATCTACTCTGGAATGGGACTATTTACAGATTTCCTGTCATAGGTACACTAGAGAGGCACAGGTGCGTAGTTGGGACTGTCGAAGTGTGTGACATTGGATATTTGTGGTTTGGATGCCTCCTACCTTAGAGCCTGCCCCAGAGTTGTGTGTGGTAAGAGAGGCTGTGTAGATCTTTTGCAATAGAACAGATAAGTCTCCTGCAGCCTGCCTGAATGACCGTCTAAATGCTGCTGAGTGAACAGGAGTGGTGTGTCTCTATGTTATGTCTGGGAGCACGTTAGGGTGAGCCTACAGTTTATGACCATGGTGCACTGCTGTTGTTCATGGCTGGCCTCTCTCTAAGAGACTCAAAGGAAAATGGTTTTGTAAATTTAGGACAGAAATGGCCTTTCTGTGTGTGGTGGCAACCATAAAGAGCAGAATGATAAATAAAACTGATTACTTAAAAACAACCAACAACAGCAAACCCCAGAGTGGCCAAAACCTGACAAACCAGGAAACTGTATTTATAATTCATGCTATTGATTAAGGATTAATAGAAAAAAAAATGCTACAGATCAGCTAAGACAAGAACAAGCACTCTGAAGAAGATAGTTGAGAACCACATTTGTGGTTCTGGCCTGTCGTGCGGGCACTGGAGAGGGTGAGGCAGAAGGATCGAGAGTTCAAGGCCATGCTTTAACCAGGAAAGTGGTTAAAGGATCCGAACAATTCATGCAAAGGAAATTAGTGAATCCTAAGTACACAGAAGGGACTTAGCCTTACACATGCTAAAGAAAGTACTCCACCTCAGTTAAATCTCACGTGGACGAGCTGGCCTGCCGCCTCAGCAGGTAATGGTCTGCTCAGCAGGTAAAGAAAACACAGTTGCCTTTCTTTGCACCTGCATACCACTCCACCTCACTCACCTCACCAGCACCACGCTGGTGCTGTTACCAACCATGCTGAGTGAATACCTTCCTGTGGACGGCTGAGAAACAGCTGTCTACACTTGGAATGTCTGGGTTCATAGGGTCAGGTGAACTATTAACTCTGACGGATCTGTACCCTCTGCAGAGAGTTCTCAGTTGAGTGAGCCGTTTTCCCAGTCTTTCCTAATGCGTTCAGTTCTCACAATTTTTTCCAGGGAAGTAAAGCAAGTCTGCATAAGTGCCTTGTTTTAATTACATTTCCTGTGGCTTTCCTGTGGATGTCAGAAGACAACGCACGGTTGTCAGTTCTCTCCTTCCGTCATGGGGGAGACTGAACCAGGTCATCAGGCTTGGTGGCAAGCAAAACACTTGTACATTAAATAAATAAATCGTTGCAGAATCTGCCTTAAAAAGTGTGTGTGTGTGTGTGTGTGTGTGTGTGTGTGCGCGCGCGCGCGTGTATACGAACGAGCACGTGCATGCATGTATGTGTGAGTACCTGAGGTATCAGCTCTTCCTTGAACCTGGAGTTGCTCTCCATGGGCGCTGGAACTGAGCTGGGACCCTCAGCTAGAGCAGTGTGGGCTTCTAGCCGAGGAACCATCTCACCATCCCCTAAATGTGGTCAATCAGGAAGCTGTGAAAAACAGAGCAAAGGATGCTGGGATGGAGATGGACCGTGGGGACCACCGTTGGATTGTCTCCCAGGGTCCAGCATGTCTCCTGTGGGACAGCTTTCACTGTTGAGGGGGTACCAAGGCTCAACCTTCAGAGAGCTCTTGGTTGGTCTGGGTACACAGGACATAATCAGAGGCTACAGGTGGGTCCTGTGATCACCTATGTAGGGCCTGGCACATCAGTTCCACACCTGTCCTGCGGAGCACTCTGTTCACATTTAGCTTTTACTCTGCTTTGTTAAAGAAGACTGGCCTGGAGCCTACAGTTTGAGAAGGACAATGAGTTTCTGATCCTCCTGCCTCTTTTGTAAGTGCTGCAGTGACAGGCTTGACCCCCATGTCTAGGTCTGTCTTAACACAGCGCCTCTCTGGCCTCTGGGGAGCAAGGGTGGGAGGTGGGAGGGCAGCGAGAGGGACATTTTTTCCAGTGTTGTGGTTACTTGTAAGTTGCCCACGCTCCTGTAAGTAACCTATCATTTATGTTCCTGTAGGGTAACTTTGGGTTAGGGAAAAAAAAAAATCACAGGTAGCTTTTCATTCTTGAAACATATGAATCAGTTGCTTACTTACATCCGTACAAGATGTGCCTATGTTAAGGAACTTAACACTCTCTCTCTCTCTCTCTCTTTTTTTTTTTTTTTTGTTCCTTGAGACAGGGTCTCCCTGTGTAGCTCTGGCTGGCTTGGAACTTGCTGTGTAGACCCAGGCTGGCCTAAAACTCGTAGAGATCCATTTGCCTCTGTTTTCCAAGTGCTGAGATTTAAAGGTGTACACCATCATGCCTAGTCAAAAGAACTGGAATTTTAAAAAATGTACAGATTATTATTGTGTGAGTGTGAATATACTGTGTGTGTGGGCCAGGATGGGGAAAACCAGGTCATAAAAGCAGTTATAGCAAAGCAAAACCAGAATCCAGCAGTGTCAGTCCAAATTCCCCCACTCAGTGCTGGCATCTTTGAGGCTGTAATCCTTTGGTCTCCAAGGGGCTTGGGAAGCCCTACCTCTCCAGTTTGCCATCCACACACAGCACCCAAAGCCACCTTAGGCCACCTCTGTCTGCAGCTCTCGTAGGTAGGTGGATGTTGTATGGTCCTGGGATCTCCATAGCAACTAGAGACTGACCTTCATCAGTAGGACCTCAGACCCTCACTTGTAGTACTCTGACCCTGCCACGAGATGGACACTTTGATGTTTAGCTTGAAGTGCCCCATGTCCAACTGTGACTTATAAAAGTGTAATAAGGAATCTCTGCTGTTGAAAGTCACTTAATTGGGTGAGATTGGTCTGCAGCACTATGGGGGTATTGCGTATTTCTCATTCTTAGTCTCCCTAGAGGGCTAATTAGGACACTGCTCAGCATATGGTACCTAATTGTTTTGTTTGTTTGTTTGTTTGTTTTGTTTTTTCCTTTTTAAAGATGTATCCGTATTTGTTGTGTGATGTATATATATGTCTGTCTGCCTGCATGAATGCCTGTGTACTATTGTGGAGTGTAATGAAGTATGCTTGCTGCCATCAGAATCTTCCACCTCTTTCACCCAAGACTGCTGCTCACCTTTGCCTGAAGCCCTTTCTGTTTGGGATGTGATTCTTCTCACTTTGCCTGATAGTTTAGCCAGCAGGGATGTGAAAAGAAATCCAGAGGAATAGGACACTTGCCAGCCAAGAGTTAAACCATTAGGCACCAGACAAAAGAACCCAGTGTGCCTTTAGGTTGTTTTTGCCTAATCATTCCGATAACACGCCACACCCCCTGCTTGTCTCCGCCTTCTTCCTCTTCTCAAGGCTCAGGCAGGTTAGCTGTGTAAGAACAAAATACCCTGGGATGTCCAGTCTGTCATCAGACTGATGAGCAAACAAAGCCACAGCCCCTAAGAGCTCCGGAGAGGTAGACATACAGTTTCTTTTTTCTCCAAACGTGGTTCCTTACTGCTTTATTAGATGGCTTGCTTCCTAGGCTGGGTTTTCAAAGTTGGTCCTGTGAACAGGTTGGTGCCTTGACTTGCTGGGTGTTTTCCTTTTGTGTTTGGCTATGTGGTGATTCTGTGAGGGGCTTGTTTAAAATACATCGGGCAGCTTCTTTGTCATATTGACCAGTTGAGAGGGAGTGCTGAGATCTAATTATGATTTAAAAAAAGATTTATTTGATTTTAATTATTTGTGTGGGTGTGTGTAAATGAGTGAAGGTTCCCTTGGAGGATCTTTGGAACTGGAGTTACAGGGAGTTGTAAGTTACTGGTGTGGGTACTGGGAACCAAACTCGGGTCTTTTGGAAGAGCATCAGGTGCCCTTAACCACTGAGGCCCCCCTCCCTCCCTCTCTCCCTCTCTCCTTTTTCTTTTTAATGATTTGTTTTAATCATTAATCCTTTTAATGATATGTGTGTATGTGTGTGTGTGTGTGTGTGTGTGTGTGTCTGTCTGTCTGTCTGTCTGTCTGTCTGCCTGCCTGTGAGAGAGAGGGAGAGAGACAGAGCAGAGAGAGGCAGAGAGATTCTGTAGCAGGGTCTGTGCTGGCCTGATGGCGGAAGCTGGACTTCTAGGTGGGCATAAGCCCTGGGCATGTGTGCTGGGAACCCAATCAGATCCTGGAAGAGAAAAGTGGTTTCTTTGTTCTGAAGTTTCCCTAACTGTTGCTGCTTTCACTTTCGCTGTCTAGTGTCAGGGGCAGAGCACGTGGACGAGGTTGCCTCTGCCCAAAGCATTTTAAGAAGAAAGATCCAGGGGAAAGGGTGATCAGATCAGAACAGCAGCAGAGCAGCCAAACACTCAGAAGCCAGCTATGATGAGTTAGACGAGCATGGCTCGCAGAAGCGTTGACTGAAGAGTGATTTACCCGTGTGTAAGTCCAGAACGAGCTATGGTGTGTGCTCATGGGAATGTCAGTGTCCAGGAGTCTAGGTTGTAGCCGGGCACGGTGACTCACACTTGTAACCCCGGTACCAGGGAGCCAGCGGCAGGAGGAGCATTGCATGTTTGAGGCCAGCCTAGGCTACATATCAAGTTCCAGGACAGCTAGAACTACGTGGAGTAGCTGTGTGGGTCTCATGTGTGAGTTCCTGAGGAGGTCAGAGGCCAGACTCCAGGAGCTGAGTTACAAGTGGTTGTTGTGAGTGAGCTAGTGTGGGTGCTGTGGGAAAACAGGGCATCTATGAAAGCAGTAGGTGCTCTTAACCACTGAGCCATTTCTCCAGCCCCCCTTTATAACTTTTTAAAGGCACAAAATACTTGATAATATTTTAATTCCAAGATAGCTAGTAGGCATAACCAATTAGATGAGTGTTTTTCTGTTAAGAAACCAACTATAAACTATGTATAAAACTATAATTCTTACATTTCGAAGCTGTCAACTTTGACATTTTGGTATTTATATCAAATTAATATGTTTGGCGTTGTATCTTGGTAAACAATTGGAACCCTGTTTCCTTGAGCAGGTATTACCTGGGGACTGTTGGCTAAGTGAATTGACCTAAAGTCACATGTCTTCAGAACTGAAAGTAAGACATATTGTCCAGAATCCCAGTGTGATTTCTGGGAAGCATGACACATTGGTGCAATTACATCATCTTTTAGACAGCAGTTATGTATTCAGTGGTCAGAGGAAAAGCAAATCCCGCCCCTCAGCCCTTACAGCCTGTGGCTCTGTGTCTGGGTAAAACCTAATAACAGACATTAGCAGTGGGAATTGTATGTGCTTCTTAATAGCGAGGCTTTGGTCTGAGGTGTTCTTGCCTTGGCTTGTTTACTGATCAATAACAATAGAAGCAGATTCTGCTGTGGGCTCTTATTTTATATCTAAGGCGGCTAGGCAAGTCAAGGTGCAACAGGTGGCCAAAGGTTGCTTAGCAGTGGTCTAGGCAGACCGAGCTGACAGTGGCTGAGTAGACAGACCCTCCGACTTGTCATAGTCAGAAGTGCTCTGGGATCCCCAGCTGGGAGGGTTTGAACTTTGAGCTTTGCCTTGGGGTACCAACACTAGGTGAATGCTGGGCACCTTCTGCTTTGTTAGTCTGGTGCCCTAAGGTCTTGGATGACTTCTGGACGTTATTTTTCACCCCCATTTTGTCAGTGTAATGTGACAGGGAATCCACTGTGTGCTACCACGAAGGTAGAGACCAGAGATCCCAAATAAACAAGGACGGAGAGGAGCTGAGCTGTTTGGACTTTATGTTCAGTGGGAGGCAGACTGTCGTGTTTATCAGATAAGGCTAAAAATAATTGTGATCAGATCTCCCAAGACAGATTATACAAAGGAAATGTATCTTGTTGGCTGGGCATAATGACACATGCCTTTATTTCTGGCAATTGGGAGGCAGAGGCAGGTGACTTTCTGAATTTGAGGCTAGCTTGGTCTACATATCTGAGTTCCAGGACAGCCAGCATTATACAGAGAGAACCGTTAACAACAACAACAACACTACATTGTATTTATTCGCGTTTGGAGGGCAGTATGAACACCACAGTGGAGCATACTACACGTGGAGGTCAGAACACAGTGATAGGAATCGGTTCTCTCCCAGAGACTGACCCTAGCTCAGCAGGATTGGAGACCAGTTTCCTTATTGTTGGTGACCATCTTATTGGCCCATATTGGGGATGAGGAAATTAGGTTAAGCTCCACTTGGTTAGTGAGCAGAGCCATCGTCCTAAGACTGCATAGTGACAATCTGTGACAGCTAGTGAGCAGAGCCATCGTCCTAGGACCGCACAGTGACAATCTGTTATAGGTGGTTAGACTTTTATGGATGAATTGGTGACCTTGAACAAGTCACTCTGAGCTTCAGCCTCCATCCGTAGACCAGGCATTTGTGAGAGGTGAGAGGCAGTGCACACAGAATACTCAGTGCCGAGCTGACCAGGAGTTACAAGTGGCAGCTGTCTTTATTCTTGTGAGTATTTTATGCTGGTTTTACAACATAATATATTAAAAAAACCTTGCTTTTTTTGAGACTTTAATTTTATGTGTATGAGTGTTTTGCCTGTGTTTATGCCTGTGCACTACAAACATACAATGCCTACGGATTCCAGAAGAGAGCATTGGATCCCTTCTAACTGGAGTTCCAGGTAGTAGTGAGCTACTGGGTGAGTGCTGGGATTAAACTCTGGTCTTCTGGAACATCAAGTGTTCTTAACAACTGAGCCATCTCTCCAGCCAAGATGTAATTTCATTTTTAACTTATAAAAGTAATATTGGCTTTTAAAGTTTGATAATCCCGAGGGTATAATTCCCTGGTTTACATTGGCATACATCCTTCTCTGTGTATACATTTTCATCTTTGCATATATAAGGATCTAAGTATGTATCGTGTTATGAGCCTCCTCCCACAACTGAGTCTTTCCCCTTCCCCTCTCTGGATAGTGTAACCTGTGACAGCAACCGAGCAGTGAGGGAGACATTTATTCTTGCTAAGAATAGTAGAAGAGGCTTAAAACATCCGTCTTTCCACCTTTGGTGGGTGGCGAGCGGAGGAACCAGCCAGCAAAAAGGAGGGATGTTATTCCTGGGGGCGGGTGGAGAGTCTCTGCTACTGTAGGATGCTCATCCTTCTTTTGTCTCGTTCATGGTTATTTTTTATTTTTATGTTTTTGTATGTTTTTGCTTTTTTTTTTGTTTCAGTTGTCAACTATCATAGCCCTATGTGTGTGTGTCATTTCGTACTCTCTGGGTTATAAAGAAATGAGAGAGCTGGGCTGTGGTGTCACGTGCCTTTAATCTCAGCATTTGGCAAATAGTGAAGTCAGCCGTGGGGGGGGGGGAGGAGAGAGAGAGTGAGATAGAGATAGATAGATCCAGGACAGCCAGGGCTGCATGGACAGCACCATGCAGTGCGCAGTGAGGTGCAGTTAGCTAGTATCCAGAATGCCGACCTGAGTGTCCTTATGTCAGAGAACTACACTTCAAATGCGTGGGTGTGGCTGCACTTTCCATTTCTGCATCATGAATGTCCCCATGGCTCAGCATTTAAACAGTTGCCTCTTTCTTTTAAACTACAGGGTTTGCCATAAATGTGTTGTATTTAACAGGCATCTCCTTACCAGTGGGCATTTCAGTTCTCTCGGCTTTGTAGGTTACAAGAATGGATGCCTGTGGGTGTGGCTCAATGGTGGAGACGGACCAACAAAGGGACCGCATCCACTCTGTAACACATTTCCCTGGAGATGCTTTGCACTGATCCTGGGTCTAGAATACCTACTCAGAACCCCAACAACAGGCCTCATCTGGGGAAGCCTTGGTCTGCCCCATGAGGGAATTACTATGTAGCCACTATTAGGACAGCTATAGCTGTGGGTTTGCAGGGTGTTTGTTGAGGGGGGTGGGTGGGAATCAGAGCCTGGCTGAGGCAGAGCTCATGGGGTGGGAGTGTGGATGCTTGTTGGCCTCAGTGATTGTTCTGGAGACAGGGGACAGGTTAGGAGAAGAGGAAAGGAGGTCAGACCAGGAAGGAGACCATAGCAAGGTGGTTCCGGGACAGCTTCAGCTAGGCCAGACCTCAGGGGGTGAGGGTGTTGTAGATAACAGACCAAGCATGCAATGGGTCAGGTTCGTGGTTTTCAGATAGCATTTATTGAGATAAGTTTCATAAAGGTTTTTTGTTTTTTGTTTTTTGTTTTGGTTTTTTGAGACAGGGTTTCTCTGTGTAGCCCTGGCTGCCCTGGAACTCACTCTGTAGACCAGGCTGGCCTCGAACTCAGAAATCCACCTGCCTCTGCCTCCCAAGTGCTGGGATTAAAGGCGTGCGCCACCACGCTCGGATGGTTTCATAAAGTTTTATCCATTCAAAGTATACAATTCAGTGGTCTTTAGTATAGTCACAGTCATGGGTGGTGGCTGTTGACATAGTCAATTTTAGAATAATTTCATTAACTTAAAAAAAAATCAACCTCTGTACCTGTAAGTTGTCACTTCCCTGTTGGGGGGGGGGGTTCCTCACTCTCTCTGCCAGCTCTAAGCTCCCGACGTACATTACATCCTGTCTCTGTGGATACTTCTGTCCTGGACTTCCTCATGAATGGGAGAGTCACTCATATGTGGACTTCTGGGACCAGCTTCCTTCACTCAGTATGGTGCTGTCAAGGACTATCTAATTGATAGGGTGTGTCAGAACCGCGTGTGGACATACCAGGTTTGGTTATTGGTTTATCTACTGATGGAATTTGGGACTGGTTTCCTTTTGGCCGTGGGAGTGATGTGCTCACAGGTAGGTTTGTATGGTGGTGTTTTCCTTACTCTTGGACGTGTACCTGGGAGCAGATCTGAGTCAAGAGGTAACTCTGTGGTTGCTTAAACACTGCCAGAGTTGCTGTGCCAGCTTTCACATCCACCAAAGGCCTCGGTGTCTCTGCATTTTGTCAACATTTGTTATCTAGCCTTTTGCTTCTAACCTCCAGCCTCATGGGAAACGTGGTCCTGTTTTGGTCTTTTTCTTTCCCTGATGTGGTGGTGTTGAGAGCCACTGCTCCTGGGCTTCCTGACTGACAGTCCGCACAGCTTCCTTACAGAAATCCCTGTTGGGGATCCCTTGGCTCTTTGAATTGGGTTGTAAGAGTTCCTTATATAACATGTAATCAAGTCTCTTATTAAATGTCTACCTAGGGCCTTGTACTGGGTGAGCATTATAGAACTCGGCTCTGTTTTGGTTTTAGGAGCCTTCTCTTTGCTCTTGATAGATGACGGAGAAGCTCTGTGGTCATGTGGTGGCTGTGAGGGTTTGACAACTTCCAGCCTTTCCGTCTTGGTTTAGAGATAGGATCTCCTTGGTAGGTGCCCTAGATTGGTCTTGAACCTGGTCTCCTTCTGTCTCAATCCTCAGTAGCTGGGATCACAGACCTCTTCGTGAGATTAGGTTTAATTAATTTTTGTTGTTTCTGTTGTTGCTACCTTTATCTGAAAATCATTTACTAAGTCTGAGGGCATGGGAGTTTGGTCCTTTTACTTTATTCCTGTTTTAACTAGGAGGGCTCTAAGTTAAGCACACTGGGATGAAACCCAGGTCTTATGCTTGCTGGGCAAGCGCTCTACCACTCAACTACATCCCTAGACTTTTGGGGTTAATTTTAATACACGATAAAAGGGGACATTCTCTTGCATTGATCTTGGCATTATATGTTGAAAATTCTTCTTTCCACAGAGTGATTTTGACACCCTCTTGCTTCCTATTGCTGTGATAAAACACCATCATGAAGGGAAGTCAGGAGGCAGGAACTGATACAGAGGTCATGGAGGGATGCTGCTTACTGGCTTGCTCCCATGGCTCACTCAACCGGCTTTCTTAGAGAACTCGGAAACCTCTGCTGAGAGTACCATCCACAGCACTGGGCCCTTCCACATCAACCAAGAAACTGCTCTACAGCCTTGCCTATAGGCTAATCTGTTAGAGGCGTTTTCTCACTTGAAGTTCTTTCTTCTCTGGCTTGTGTCAAATTGAAAAGAACTAACCAGTATACTGTCAACGATCATCTGACCACAGAAGCATGGCTTACTTTGGGACTTTACATTCTACTTACTTGATCAGTATACTGGCTTCCTTTGCCTCTTCCTTTGCCCCCTCTTCTTGTGCCCCCTCTTCCTGTGCCCCCCATTTTGTGCCTTATAGTACTGCAGCTTTGGAGTTGGTTTGGAAATCAGGAAGTAGAAGCCCTTCTTCCTGCTTCCTTTTCGGGATTGTTTTAACTATACTAGGTCTCTTGTCAGCAAATAAAAAGTATATATCTGAATATAAATGTGGGGTAATCCAGGCTGGCCTGGAACCCATTATGTAGCTGAGACTGGCCTCAGGCTTATGACGGTCCTCCTGTCTCAGACACTTAAATGCTAGGGTGACCGATGTGAGCTACGACACTCAGTTCAGAAAGTCATTTGAAGAAAGATGTCACCTGGGCTAGTGAGTGCCCATCTGCAGGGAGCAGCCTTTCATCCTAATGTTTTCTGAGCCATGATCAACATAGGATGTTTTCTCCTTAGTTAGATTTCCTTTAATTTTGTTTTTGTGGGGGCAAGGAAGGGCTGTTGTGACTGTGTCACGTAGCCAAGGCTGACCTTGAACTCCTGATCCTATGTCTTCTGAGTGCTGGATTTCTTTAACAGTGTTTTGTCTGTTAGTTCTGAGAGTATTTTTTTGTCGTTTTAAATTTTAATTCAATTTTACTTTATTGAGTCTCATGCAATTCATGCTTGCATGGGGTTTGCTGTTAAGTTCCTGATCCCACACCCACCCTCTACCTCCCTAAGCTTGAGTGTGTGTGCCTCCACTCCACACCAGGTGAGACCCTTTCTTAAAAAAAGAAAAAAAAATCCTTTGGCAAGGATCAGAGAGAACTCCAGATACCCTGCTGTCAGTCAGTTTCCCCTCTTTTTATTTACTTGCTTATTTTTGAGGCAGGGCCATACTTAGTAGCCCAGGTTAGCTTGGATGGGGCAGCATCTGTCTGCCTCAGCCTCCTGAAGAATAGCGGGATTACAGCCATGCACTACCATGCCTGCATTTACCAGCTGTTCTAAACAGAAATAAGCAAGAGGGAATCAAATAGATCCTGAGCGAAGGGAGCCATGTAGCATAAAGTTCACTGAGAAGGTGGGAGGGGTACTTGCTAGGAGGCAAGGGCTATTTCTGCTCGAGGACATCACCGCCCATAAGGACATCCTCATTACCGGCAGGGGGTGGCCACCAGAGTGAGTGCCTGGCCTGCCTCTGCTGTTCCTGTAAGTTCTGTCACCTTTCCCCCTCACGGTGGTTAGTGGTGGTTAGTGGTTCGTGGTTCGATCCCCTCACTGTACTGCAATGGCATCTTTTCTAGCGTGAGGATGAAAGTCCCCAGTGTGTTCGCCGGTTCCAAGCAGAACATTGTCAAAATAGTTGTGAAGTTCATTTTTTTCTTGTCTGCTAATTTTAAACCCTAAATTTGGTCACGTTTCGCACCACAAGTTTAACTTCTAACACATGTTGTAGAGATTTGAACGTTAGTGCTTGGTTGATTTTTTCCATACAAATAGCCTCTGAAAGTCTGTGATGGTTTGACTAGAAATGGCTTATAGGCTCATATACTTGGATGTTTGGGGTTCCAAGTCAAGAGGGCTGTTTAGGAAAGATCAGGAGGTGTAACCTTGTTGGAGGAGCTGTCATTGGGGGTGAGCTTTGAGGTTTCAAAAACCCACACCACTTCATGTACGCAGTAACAGCTGCTCAGAGACATGCCTGCCTGTCGATACCGATACCGTTTACCTTGATGACCTAGGACTAACTCTCAAATTGTAAGCAAGCCCCCAGGTAGTGCCTGTTAGCTTTATCTCTCCCTCCCTCCCCCTCTTCCCCTCCTTACCCCTCCTCTCATCCCTCCTCCCCTCCCTCCCTCTCTTCCTCCTTTCTTCCGTTCTTTCATTCTTTCCTTCTTTCAACAGGGTTTCTCCATGTAGCCTTGGCTGTAGACCAGGCTGGCCCCAGACTCAGAGATCCGCCTGGGATTAAAGGCTTATGGCATCACGTCTCTCTAGTGTTTCTTTACACACTGCCTTGGCCATGTGGTGACTGCTCATAGCAATGGAACAGTGACTCAGACCAAATTGTGGCGTGCTAGCTCAATGCATGCAGGTCCCTGCATCAGACCCAGCAGCAGCACACACAGGCGCCGGCTCTGTGACAGGCATTGTTCAGCCCCATACCTTTTTCTCCACATCTTTTTACTGTTAACCCCTGAGCCGTTTATCTGGGATGTCCTTATCTCTCCCATTTCCGGTAACCGCTTTCCTGGCTTATTTCCCTAAGTGCTTCCAAGCAGTGCTCCAGGGTTTCCTGGTTCAAATGCAGGCAGAGAGCTACCATTATCTAACCAAGGTGGTACCTGAGGAACGTAACCTGTGGGTTGGCTTCTCTGGAGTCCAACAAATCCATGGTGTCGCAACTCATGCTTAGGGAGGGTCACAAAAGTAGGGTAAAGGTACTGTAGCCCTGGACAGGATCCTGTCCTCTGAGAGCCCTGGGGGCCCTGGGAATGTGTGGGAGGGTGCTTGCCCTGCCCAGGGTGGAGCAGGTAAGAAAACTGCTCCCCAGAAAACGGTGAAATATCTATTGTCCTTGAGAATATGAGCATAAGAAGGCAGCAGTCACTTCTTTAAATTAGAAAAATAGCTGAGGGGGCTGGAGAGATGGCTCAGTGGTTAAGAGCACTGAGTGCTCTTCCGAAGGTCCTGAGTTCAAATCCCAGCAATCACATGGTGATTCACAACCATCTGTAATGAGATCTGGTGTGTCTGAAGACAGCTACAGTGTACTTAGATATAGTAATCTTAAAAAAAAAAAAAAAAAAAAAGGAAAAATAGCCGAGTGTCTTATGAGGAAGCGGAGAACAGAAGAGTGAAGCTAACTTAGTTCCTGTGAGTGTTTGGGTGGTGTGTGTGTGTGTGTGTGTGTGTGTGTCGGTTATCTATCTGGTTACTTGGAGGAGCAGGTTCTCCCACTGCTTGGATGCAGGGGGTTGAATTTAGGTTGTTGTGCTTGGCAGTGAGCACCTCTGTCTGTTAAGCCACCTTTCTCGTCCCTGTATTTCTTTTTTTAATTTTAAAGATTTATTTTATATGTATGCGTGTTTTTTCTATATGTATGTATGTGCATACCTGGCACACAGGCCAGAAGACGTCACTGGATCCCTGGAGCTGGAGTTAGAGATGGTTGTGAGCCTTCATGTGGCTGCAGAGAATCTCGCATCACTGAGCCATTTTTCCAGCGAGGAAGAGTCTCACTGTGTATTCCTAATTGGCCTGGGATGCTGGAGTGTGCTGTGTAGACCAGGCTGGCCTCAAACGCAGAAATCCGCCTGCTTCTGCCTCCTTAGTGCTGGGATTAAAGGCGTGCGCCACCATGCGCCTGGGTGAATTTCTTGTTTGTTTGTCATTTTGAGACAGGGTCTCACATTGTAACCTGGGCTGGCCTGTAGCTTGCCTGCCTCAGCTTCCCCAGTGCTAGGATGTGTCATTCAATGCAAACCACAGTGGGCATGTCTGTTGGTATGCATGGTGCATGTACTCTGTACAAACAGCACTGAGCTGTTTAGGTTGCTTTCTGAGGTCATTTTAGTGAGTTAAAGATATAAACAATTTACAAGTACTTGCGAAATATAAGGTTGAATTGCCTTTTGTAGAATTTTTACTCGTGATCCTCCTGCCTCAGACTTCTAGGCGCTGGGATAACCACACCAAACTTGGGCCTCATTCTTTTTCAAGGCATTGACATAGCTCATATTCCTATTGATAGTATTTAATTTTTATTCCTAATGATCCTTGTCAGTAGTGGATGTATCATCAAATCTTTACTTTTAACAATCTACTTTTACATTTGTGGATATTTGCCTGCACGGATGTCTTTGCACCGTATGTGTGCCTTGGTGCCTGAAGAGACCAGAAGAAGGTGTCAGGTCTCATGGAACTGGTGTTACAGGAGGTCGTGAGCCACCATGTGGGTGCTGGGAATCAAACTTGGGTCCCCTGGAAGAGCAGCCAGTGCTCTTAACCATGGACCTGTCTGTCTCTCCAGCCCCACTTCTTTAAATTTAAAGGGGTAGCTGTGTTACCTGGCCTCTGCACTTCTGTCAATACGAAGCTTTAAGCATTTAAATCTACTTTAGACTTTTTAAAAATTGCAAACTCTTGACTGTGATAAGAAACAATGTAACATGAAACTTGCCATCTTACCCATCTGATGCACACACAGCTCAGTTGTGTGGTGTTGTGCACTCGTAGTGTGTGGCACACTCCTCAGCCTCTTTTCTCTCTGGCAGAACAGAAACTCTGTCTATTGAGCAAGGGTGTGTACCATTTCCTCCTTGCCCTACCCTGCCTTTTTCCTGAGTGAACCTGATTGGGTTAAAAGCCTCCCTGGAGGGGGCTGGCTATAGCTCAGCTTGTAAAGTCTTGCTATGCACACCGGAGGACCTGAGTTTGGATACCCACCGCCCATGTAAGAAGTCCGTGGTGCTGCCGTGTGTTTGTATCTCCAAGGCAGAGTGGGAACAAAGGTAAGGGGCTCCTTGGAGATATTCTAGCCAGTTGGTGAGCACAAAGTCTGTCTCTATAAAGATGACAGAGGAACGGAAGAAAACACTTGACATCAACCTCTGGCCTCTCCTTTCACACACACATACATATGTGCTCACATCACACATACACATACACACACACACACACACACACACACACACACATCCCACTACCGCATATAAGTGGAGTCATGAAGGCCTTGTCTTTTGTAACCAAGTTTTTCGATTACCCTAATACCTGTAAAGTTCATCTGTGTGGCAGCCTGTGCTTATCGCGTCCATTTAAGGCAGGACACTGTTGTGTGCATATTCTACATCTTGTTTATTGACATCTATGGACATTTGAATCACTTCTCCATCTTAGCCCTGTGAATAATTCTGCTATGAACATGTGTACTGTGATAGTTTGTATATACTTGGCCTAGGGAGTGGCACTATTTGGAAGTGTGGCCTTGTAGGAGAAGGAAGTGTGTTATGTGGGCATAGGCTTTAAGGTCCTCATTGTTGCTGCCTGTAAGCCAGTCTTCTCATAGCTGCCTTTGGAACAAGATGTAGAATTTTCAGCTGCACGCTGCCATGCTCCTGCCTTGGTGATAATGGATTGAACCTCTGAACCTGTAAGCCATCCCCAATTAAATGTTGTCCTTATAAGAATTGCCATGGTCATGGTCTCTCTTCACAGCAGTAAAACCTTAACTAAGATATGCATGAATATCTCTTTGAGATCCTACTTTAACTTCTTAAAAAAATACATACCAAGGATCTGGAGGGATGGGTCAGCGGTTAAGAGCCGCTGGCTGCTCTTCAGTAAATAGACCTGGGTTTGAGCCTCAGCGCCCATGATGTGGATCACAAACTCCAGTTCCATGGGATCTAACACCTTCTTCTGATGTCTGTGGGCAGTTGGCAGGCATGCAGGACACAGACATACATGAGGGTGGAACACTAATATGCATAAAACAAAATAATAGAAAATAAAATATATACTCAGAAGTGGAATTACTATGTGTGGGACTTATATTTTCAAAAATGTCATCATTATCATCATCCTCATCATCCTCATCATCCTCATCCTCATCCTCATCCTCATCCTCATCCTCATCATCACCATATGGTCTTTCTGTGCCCGCCCTAGCTCTGAGTAATGACACAGAGACTTATTATTAAACACTAGATGAGGGATGGGGCATACATGCCTAGCGTGTGTAGGAGCCTGAGTTCGATTCCTTGTACCACACACTCAGCTATGACCAGATGTTAACTCCGATGAGCTGACATGATGCATTGGCAGATACAGTTGAAGGGCTGAAGGAAGAAACTTGCTGCAGGAGGTAGGGACAAGGAGGAAGTGGATTGACTGCTTCCTTGTTGAGTTAGAACAGGATGACTCATTGGTCTCAGTTTTAAAGCTCACCAATTGCTTGGCCTGGGATAGGGGACTGCATTCTGGTTTGATCAGTCGGTTGAGCCCAGTATGAGAACTCAGGCCAAATCAAAGACTTTGTGTAAATTTTATTTAAGTACCTTTTTGGTTTTAGTTTTATGTGTTGCTTGTTGAAACCCTCATTCACCTTTTTTTACAGAAATATTTGTTGGTATACACTTGCAGGGGCATTTCATGAATTGATCTGTTCATCATTCGTCATGTTATAAATAATTTCTGTTATTTGACTTGCCGATTTAAAGTTTTTGTAAACTTATTTTTTTTTAAAGATTTATTTATTTATTTTAGTTATATGAGTACACCACTGCTCTCTACAGACACACCAGAAGAGGGCATCAGATCCCATTACAGATGGTTGTGAGCCACCATGTGGTTGCTGGGAATTGAACTCAGGACCTCTGGAAGAGCAGTTGGTGCTCCTAACTGCTGAGCTGTCTTTCCTGGTCTTTTGTCTTTTTTTTTCCCTGTGACAAACCACAGGTTTAAATTCTCATAGGCGTATATTAATTGCTGGTTTCCCAGCCTTTGTACTGACTTTGTATTTTTGTCGGCTGGCATGCACTAACCTTGCTCCAAGCACCTGCGGCCTGTGTGAGGGAGCATTGCTCAGGAGGCCTGGCTGTGCTGGCCTTTCCCAGCACAGTGGTCACCATAGTGGTCACAGCTGCATGACTAGCGGTTCCCCTGCTGGGCAATGAGTGCTCTGGTCAGGTGCAGGTGGACACCTCGGCTTTCCTTCCTGTGTGCTCTCTGGAGGAAATGCCTCTCAGGAGCTGGGTGTCAGGGCAAGGAGTTGGTTTTCATCTTGAGGGGTGTAAATTTCTGAGGACTGGGAACCAGCACAGCTCTCAGATGCCTTGGAAACAGCTACCCTCCCACCCTCCCTCCCTCCCTCCCTCCCTCCCTCCCTCCCTCCAGTCCTTTCTTTTCTTTCTTTCTCTTTTCTTTTTCTTTTTCTTTTCCTTTTTGTTTCTTGAGATGGGGTTCTCTGTATAGCCCTGACTGGCCTGGAACTTGCTTTGTAGACCAAACAAACTCAGAACTCAGAAATCCCTTGCCTCTGCCTCCCTAGTGCTAGGATTGAAGGTGTGCACCACTCAGCCCAGCTCTTTTTTCATTTCTTCCATACTTTTGAGACCGACACAGGATGCTTAGTCATCCTGTCACATGGGTCCTGTCCCACAAGGCCCTTTCTGCTGCCTGGTGTTCTTTTTCCCCCCTGGATACTAAGATTCATGCCTGTAACTTCTCTCTTTCTCTCTCTCTCTCCCTCTCCCCCTCCCCCTCCCCTCCCCCTCCCTTCCTTTTCTTTTCTTTTTTTTTTTATTATAAAGTAGCTGTATCGCTCAGTTTTCTATCATTGCTGACAACCTTAGAGGCAGGTGGAATTGATTTTGGTCCATGCTTTCAGGGGTGTAGGTCAGTGATTGGCTATCTTGTTACTCGTAGGGCATGGGACAACAAATCACAGCTGAATGTGCAGAAAGAGGAAAGACTGGGGCCCCAGTGACTTCAAGGAAATGTCTCCAATGATTGTTTCCTTAAACCAATCTCCATCTCCTAAAGATCCGATTAACACGGACGGGGAGCTGGGCCTTGAACGCACGGGCAGCTATTTAAGAGTTAGACTATAACAGTGACCTTTCTGCAGGCAGAATTATAATGAGAAATGAGACATTTGACTGATTCCTCCCCTACCTACAGTTGTCTCCTGGGAGTGTCTTCAGTATTAAGGGGGCAGTGTGGTTGAGGACTAGGATGATGTATACTGGAGGAGGCGGTGTCAAGGCACCATGGTAAGACAGAATGGAGAATACTAGAAACGTCTGTGGGTGCCCTTCTGTTCCCAGGTGTGGGCATCCGCTCTTGAGACCTGGCCCCACATTCATAGGGGAGAGGTGGACAAGGTGGACAAGGGTCTGTTGGGGACAATTTTCATTCCTAGTCTTCCTTCCGTCTCCCACTGTGCTCCCCCCACATCAGGGGATCTGCCTGTTTCTGCCTCCCCAGAGCTGGAATTGCAAACCCATGCTACCGTGCCTGCCTTTGTGTACAGGTGCTGGGGGGTCAAACTGAGGGCCTCAGGCTTCTAGAGCAAGCACTTTCCTGACTAAGCTAACACCCATATGTCTCTTAATCCGCCAATAAAAGAGATAAAAACATGTTTCCTTAACAATAAAACCCATTACTTTCTCCCTGTGTCTTAGGAAGGCCCTGGCCACTCCGAGGTTAGGGATGAACCCACCCTTTGTTCCCTTGTGGGTGGGTAGAGCTGGGCCTGGGATGACGGCCTCACCTCTGACCTATTTACCTCTGCTGTCCTGCCCTGAAGCCAGAGCCTGCACTGGAGCAGGGACACAGACAGGCTTGAGTTGAAATGACACTTGCGGTCTTTCCTTTGTTTCAAGACCGTGGGCAAGTGTAATTCCCCAGCTACATGTAGTGAGCATGTCAGGTCGTCCTCACAGGATGGGAGTACACATAAAGCCCCACAGTTCTGCTCTGTTGGAGAGATGCAGTAGAACAGGGAGCTAGAACAACAGAACGTGTGTGTGTGTGTGTGTGTGTGTGTGTGTGTGTGTGTGTGAATATAAATTATATAATAACCACTTGTAAATACACAAATTATTTATTGAGATTCAGTTGCTCATAGACAATGTATAACCAGTCTCCAGCGTTCTTTAACTTGTCAACTGAAACTGCCATTGAACAATACCCTCCAAGCTGCACCCCCTCCCAAAGAACCCCACCATTTTGCATCTGACTGTGACAACTGTAGGTTTCTCCTGCATCTTTGTGTTTTGGTGATGGTCCTTTCCCCCTTGGCATAATGGCCTCCAGGTTCACCTGTGGTGTGTGTCCCTCCAGTCTTGTTACACTGTTCGTTCTTTCATATCATTCCCATGTTGCAATTGTGTAGCAATCTCATGAGCTGAGTCTGCTTTGCACTCTGCTCGTCTGGGTCAGCCCATGGTCTCTTATTGTTGAATGAGTGTTTGGACAAATGTTGGAGTCCCCACATTCCCAGTTTTACCCCAGGTAATAGTTCTGGTTCACCCCACATAGATCCCTTCAACTTGCATTACTACATGTGTGGTCCTTCAAACCAGAGAAATGCATTCTTAGACAATTCTGGAGACCAGAAGTTCAAAGCCGAGGTCTGAGCAGGATGCTCCCCTAGAAGTTTAGGAGGGGATCCTTCCTTGCCTCCTCCCTCTGGGTCTCACACTGTAGTCCAGGCTGGCCTAGAACTCGTGATAATCCTAGTGTTTCATGAGCCACCACGCCTGGCCCTCTTCTTTCTCTTATGAGGATACTTGTCACTAGGTATGGTGGCAGACAATTTTAAATCCAGGACTTAGATAGTAGAGGCAGGAGGACCAGAACCAGCTAAAGGTGAATTCAAGGACCACGTGGGATATATGACACCCATCTCCTAACTTGTCATTAGATGTAGGACTCACTTTAGTAAGCTAGAATGACTGTATCTGTGTACTCTTAACTGCATTTCCAAATAAAGCCAGCTTCATAGGACCTGGCGGTTGGGGTAGCAGTGCCTTTCAGGCAGCTGCACTTTAACTCCATCCTCTGAGGTCTGTCTGCCTTGACCAAATATCACTCCTTTAAATCACCTGTCGCTTTTACAGGGCTGGAGGGAGGGGACCCAGAAGTTGTAAATGAAAGATTCAGTTCCACAAATTGAAGAGTCTGGGGTCTGGGGGACTCCAGAGTGGAAGTTTGATGTCACGAGTATTGATACCTTATTTTTCAGGTTGATTGTGTCCTGAGCTGAAGATGTTCCCAGAACAGCAGAAAGAGGTAAGATGTTACCCATTCATTTAGGGAAAGTCTGGGTTGAAAATCTGAAAATAAATAACAACCCACAGATTTCGGGTCATCACAGACTAGTCCAAGAAGTTACTAGAAACGGGTGGCATCTCAGAAGAGGGCTGAAGGAAGACCAGTCACTCCCTGTCCCCTCTGTAGACATCCCATGCCATCCCCTTTCTAGTTCTGAGACTAAGCTCTAGCACCCTCTGCTTCTCACCCATCACCTCCAGCACTGACTCCCAGACCCAGAGTCCTCCCAGGTTCTGCCTCCCACCCATCACCTGAGCATCTCTTCCATGCTGCTTGCTTGGTTTTCTGCTCTGTGGATTCATCCCTGGAGACTCTCAGCTTTGAGTAGCGACCCAGGAAAGTCAGCCAGCCAGCTGTTTCTTTCAGTCTGTTTGTTGTCTTTTAGAGTTCTGTTCTGTTGTTTTGATTTTGTTTATTTGTTTCCCACACAACTCAACAAGACTGTCTTTTCTTTTTCATTTTAAAATAACTCCTGTGTTGGTAATAGGGCAATAGTATTCTTCCTTCCTTCCTTCCTTCCTTCCTTCCTTCCTTCCTTCCTTCCTTCCTTCCTTCCTTCCTTCCTTCCTCCCTCCCTCCCTCCCTCTCTCTC
>NC_034591.1:70195347-70203396 GCF_900095145.1 Mus pahari
CTCTCTCTCTCTCTCTCTCTCTCTCTCTCTCTCTCTCTCTTTTTCACATTATTTATTTATTTTATGTATATGAGTACACTGTAGCTGTCTTCAGACACACCAGAAAAGGGCATCAGATCTTATTACAGATCTGATGTGAGCCACCATGTAGTTACTGGGAATTGAACTCAGGACCTCTGGAAGAGCAATCAGTGCTCTTAACCTCTGAGCCATCTCTCCAACACAACTATCTTTTCTAGATTGCATCTTAGACTTACAGGCTTCCAAAGCCCATTTTCCTGGGCTCCCTCTGTGGTAGGACTAATTCAACTTTCCTTCACTACCCACAAGGCATTGGTTCTAGGAGACTACCCACCAACGTCTCAGGACGATCAAACCCTTTGTATAAAATTGGTGCAGTGTTTGCATCTAGCCTGCCCAGTCCTTCCAAGTATTTACATATTTCTTCAGTCTTTTAAGACAGGATACCAGGCTGGCTTTGAACTCACTGTGCAGCCAAGATGGGGCTTGAATCTTTGACCTTCCTGCTTCTACCTTCCCAGGGCTAGGATTCCAGGGGTTGCCTCCATATCCAGCCTCTAAGATGCTTTAAACCATCTCTAGAAGACTTATAATCCTAAGTGCGATGTAAATGCTGAGGTAATAGCTGTATCGTTTAGGGGAGAATGACCAGAAAAAGTTTGTATCTCTGGTAGAGATACACTATGTAGCTCAAGATGGTCTTCAACTAGGTGTGAACCACCATGTACTTGAGTATGCCTGCATTGGTGCTTGCGTGTGGGTACCTGTGCATGTGTACATGTGTGTAGAGGCCAGAGGTCGACCTTGGGTGTTATTCCTCGATGGCTGTCTAACTAATGTGTTAAGAATCAGTCACTCACTGGGGTCTGGAGCCTTTCAGTTAGATTAGATTGGCTGGCCATCAAACCCTGGCAATCCTCCTGTCTCCACCTCTCCAGTGTGGGATTACAGATGCATGCCACTGTGACCTGCTTTTTTTTTTTTTTTGTTTTTAAGATTTATTTATTTATTATATTTAAGTACACTGTAGCTGTCTTCAGACACTCCAGAAGAGGGCGTCAGATCTTGTTACGGATTGTTGTGAGCCACCATGTGGTTGCTGGGATTTGAACTCCGGACCTTCGGAAGAGCAGTCTGGTGCTCTTACCTGCTGAGCCATCTCACCAGCCCGTGACCTGCTTTTTATATGGATTCTGAGGATGAAACTCAGGACCTTATGCTTGCGTGGCAAATCCCTTATAGACTGGGTTATCTTCCCACACAGTGTTGATTTTGACATGTTACTGGAGCATTGTGTTAGCTGCTTTTCTAGCTGCTGTAAGGACGTACCCTGACAAAAGCAACCTTCAGGAGAAATGGTTTCTTCTGGCTCACAGTTCATGATGCAGTCTGTCATGGTGGGGGAGCCATAGTGGCAGGAAGTGGAGACAGCTGATCATGTTGTGCCCATGGTCAGGAAGCAGAGTGCTATGGGTTCTCATGCTCAACCTTGTCCTTTTATGAAGTCCAGGATGCAAGCCTAGGGAATGGTGACACCCATGATTAGGGTGAGACCTCCTACCTCAGTGAACCTAGTCAAGATAATCCCTTGTAGGCATGCCTGGAGGGGTTTTCATCTCCTTGATTACTCCAAGAATGCCCTGTATTGTTTGGGTAATACCAGATCCTGTCAAACTGATAATATTAACCCTCACACCAACTATATAAAGATAATGTATCAGTAATCTTGAAAATGTCATCTCTGATCAAATGATTTCATAACAATCTTATGAATGAATTTAAAAATGGCAATTTCTTCAATGGAAAAGGGAAAAACATAAATAGATGTGCAAATAGATGTACAGTGTTCAAAGATTTAGCTTAGTTTCTATCAGGAAGAAATAAATATGGAGAGGTGAGATCCTGGTGTGCTATAGTATAACAGCTGGCTGCTTATCAGCTGTTTGTCCATTCTCCATGTGGACCCACAGTGCTGAGCTGTAGCCTTTTGAGCATAGCCAGAATTCCTGCACTTGGCTTCTAGAGACCTGCAGGCCCAAAGTCTTTCTCCAGACTTCCTTCTTCTCCCCAGCCCTGGGGCACTTCCTCTCTGTTTCTGAGCTTATTTTGGAACCTCGAAAGCTCTGCGCAGTCTTGGCCCTGGGCTGTTTCTGGTAGTGACCTCTGCCCAGCTTCAGCCTTTCCTTTGCTTCCATACATTGTTGAAGAAGGCTGATATTCACTGTGCCTTCAGGCCTCTGTTGGGAATCAAAAAGAGACTTCTTCCTACAACCTTATTTTAAAAAGGTCTTTTGGGGCTGGAGAGATGGCTCAGCGGTTAAGAGCACTGACTGCTCTTCCAAAGGTCCTGAGTTCAAATCCCACAACCACATGGTGGCTCACAACCACCCATAATGAGACCTGATGCCCTCTTCTGCCCTCTTCTGGCGCGTCTGAAGACAGCTACAGTGTACTTATGTATAATAATAAATAAAATCTTTAAAAAAAAAAAAAAAAGGCCTTTTGCTGGGAAGTGCTGGTGCCCATCTTTAATCCCAGCACTGGGGAGGCAGGTAGATCTGAGTTCAAGGCCAGCCTGGTCTACAGAGTGAGTTCCAGGACAGCCAGAGTTGCACACACATACCACAAGAGGTAATTTCCTCTCCTTGATTACTCCAAGAATACCCTGTATTCAAGGCCAGCTAGAGTTATCGAAGTCTGTAGAGCCTAGCTATTGATTATTATTCAGTGTAATAAAAGTCAAGCTCCCCCTAATCACACATGTAAGGGTCAAATGCAGTATCACTGACTGTCCTAGAAGTTAGCCCAGTATTTATATAAGCACTTTCCAGTTGATGCCCATAGATAGCAGCCATTCCTAATTAATCATGGGGTTGGCATGCAGACTAAGACCTACTTGCTATCATTGTTCAGGATGCAGATGGCCAGGAGTGACATGCCAGTCATAACTGGTGGTGCCAGCCTCGAGGTTTGGTAATTTTTAAAAAAGATTTGGGAAATGTAGTCTCTCTTGTCGAAGCAGCTTTATTACCATAATAAATCTAGCAAGAGGAGAGACGGGAGTGAGAGTCTCCCTTGTTAGTTAAACACGTTCCATTTGCACATTGGTTTGAATTCCCAGGAGAGCAGTATCTCAGCTGATGGATTGTCCCTATAAAAAGGCCTTGGCATTGGGCCATTGTAAAATTAAAATGAATTCAGACTCATTCATGCATGCAACTTTAATTTACAATTAAAATATTATGGTTACATATTTTAATAAGAATAATTAGGCGGACCCAACTGAATCAACCCTTGTGTTTAATGAGACAGAACCCAGATCCAAATGGAAAGGCAGATGGGTGTGACAGGGGACACGTTTCAGTCAGCAGCATCTTTTGTGGGGTCAGGCATTTTTGCCCATTTTTATATTCTGATGCCCGGAAGGAGCGGCCTTATTTCTCGGCAGCACCCGGGACCTTCATCTCCTGCCTCTGGAAGCTTGTTTTCCTCAAGACTTACATCCTCTAGGGCTGCTGCTCCCCGATGAAGGAGCCCCGTTTCTTCCTCAGCCACTGTAACTGGAGCATCCCGCCTAAGGGATGAGAAGACTCTTTACAGCTGTGTATGTGTCTTCACATGTGTGTAACACTTCCTCCTTCACGATAGCTGTATTCTCCCTTTAAAGCAGTAATCTGTGGGTCATGGCCCCTTTAAGATACCCTGCATCTCAGATATTTACAGTATGATTCAAAACAGTAGCAAAGTTGCAGTTATGGAGTAGCAACAGAAATAATTTTAGGGAGACCGCAGTGTGAGGAACTGTATGAAAGGGTCATAGCATTAGGGGAATTGAGGCTTACACCTTAAAGATATGGAATTTTCTTCAAAGAACATTTACATCGTGTTGGGGAATAACAGCGACTCTCAGGCAACCACCAGTTATTGACACTTGAATGAGTTCTTTGTTTTCATTCTTTTGGTGTTTTGAGACAGGTTCTCACTATATAGCCCTCATTGGTCTGGAATTTACTATCAAGTTAGCCTTGAACAGGAGCTCAGGCTCACAGAGCTGCACCTGCCCCTACCTCCTGAGTGCCTGGATTAAAGGTTTGTGCCACTACACCTGGCTTGGTTGAGCTTGGCAGGGCGTACCCAGAAGAGAGTTCCGGGCACCACCAGGTCCCCATCACTAACAGAGGAAGAGTGCTACAGAGATGCCTGGGACCTGCTGCCATTTTAGATGAAGAGCCTTACTGAATGGATGAACAGTGTTGATAGGATTAAGATACAGTTTGTTTCCAACGGACTCACTTTAAGAAAGGGCGGTGGCTGGGCACTGGTGGTGTACCCTTTAATCCCAGTACTTAGGAGGCAGAGGCAAGTGGATCTCTATGAATTTGAGCCAGCCTGGACTATAGAGTAAGTTCCAAGACAGCCAGGGCTTTACAGAGACCTGCCTTGAACACTTCTCACCCACCCCACCCACCCCACCCCCCAAAAAAATGAAAAAGAAAAGAAAAGAAGAAAAAGAAAAAGTTAAGTTTTTCTTTGTTTAGAGATTTGAGGCAAGGTCTCACTATGTAGGCCAGGCTGGCTCCGCCACTCACTATTTAGCCTGGGAAGGCCTGAACCAAATGCATGGCAATCCTCTTTTCTTTTCTTTTTTTTTTATTAGATATTTTCTTCATTTACATTTCAAATGCTATCCCCAAAGCCCCATATACCCTCCCCCTGCCCTGCTTCCCAACCCCCCCACTCTCGCTTCCTGGCCCTGGCATTCCCCTGTACTGGAGCATATGATCTTTGCAATACCAAGGGCCTCTCTTCCCATTGATGGCTGACTAGGCCATCCTCTACTACATATGCAGCTAGAGACACAGCTCTGGGGGGTACTGGTTAGTTCATATCATTGTTCCTCCTATAGGGTTGCAGCCCCCTTCAGCTCCTTGGGTCCTTTCTCTAGCTCCTCCACTGGGGGCCCTGTGTTCCTCTTCCCCACGCCTTTCAAGCGCTGGGATTGCAAGTATACACCATGATACCCAGTTTTGGTATTATTTGCTTCTGTAGTGCCAGGACTAGCAAATATGCAGCATTCATTCTACCACCAAGCTGCACCCTGCAGCCTGAAGCTCGTGCCTCGCGACCCTTTAAACACTCTCTGAAGCCCATATTTACTTCTTTCTTCCTCTCATGTCCACGCCTCTTTCTTCTCAGCTGCTGTCGGTCTCCCCAGCTACCGAGTTTTCCTACTGAAAGGTGGCACCCTTTCTGTGGCTGGAGAGATGGCTCAGCCTTTAAGAGCCCTTGCTGTTCTTTCCAAGGACCCAGCTTTGACTCTCAGTGCCCACAGTGCAGGTGGCAGCTCGCAGCTGTCTGTAACTCCAGGCCGAGGGGATCCGGTGCCCTCTTCTGGACTTTTTCCTGCATGAGGCACACAGACATACATTCTGGCAAAGCACCCATAAGCATAAAAAATAAATAAATAAAAATTAAAAGTCATGGCGAGGAAAGCAAAGCGGTCTGGGAAGCCAGCTGTTCCCCACGCAGCACATTGCAAGGGACGCTGCTGTCATGCGGAGCCCATTTGTGTGACAGTCACTAGCGAGCTTTGTTTCGTTCTGAGTCTCAACAAAAAAGATTTTATTTCCATCTCCCAGATTTGAAAAGATCCTTTCACCACAGAATATGCGCTCTAAGGAAAAGATAGATGCCCGGGCTACTCCCTCCCAGCCCTTTCTTGTACTTAATGTGTATGCATTTTTAGAAAATGGAGGCGATGTAGGATTTATAGTTTAATATCTCTCTCTTTCACGTTAGCATTCCAATACATTTTAAATATTAGAACTACTTTGCCAGCTACAACCAAATTAGAAGTGACTGGAAAAAATTAGTACACGTTTATCTTCTCATTTATGAGCAGGCAGGAAGCAGTAAGCTTATGATGGGAAAATCGGCCAGTCACTGCCTCAACCAGGTGACCAAAGTAAACGAGCAGCGAAGACTCCCAGGGACAGCGGGTGCCTTTGATGTGCTGAAAGATGGGGCTTCATCTCGGTTTTTCCTTCCAAGTACGGAGGACCCCAGTCTAGAACTGAGACAGACACGAGATAAGCCTTGGCTGAGGGATATCTACAAAAGATCCAGCAAGCTCTCACAATCATCAAGGTCACCCAAGCCAAGGGAAGCCCGTGAGTGTGTCCCAGGCCAAAAGGAACCCAAAGGAGACACGATGACCAGTCCCACTGGGTGGGGACACGGCGACATCACATTGCTTCGAAAGGAACCGCTAGAGTCCAGGCTTTGGATAAGAGGCAAATCCAAGTTCTAACCCGTCTGGTCTTGCTGGTCACCGGACCTGTGGGCTAGTAGCTTAAGCTTCTCTTATCTGTAGAACTGGGGCAGTGTCCCTGCTGTTAGAGAAGAAGAGGCCAGGCAGACAGATAAGGTTGGAGCTGGGTCAGGGGTCAGGGAGAAACAGAGCCTGTGGAAATCAAAGAGTATATACACAGTGATTGGGTTCTTACGGACCTCATGGCCCGCTTTCTCACGGGATCAGTAAGGATCAGTTACTTTAAATTTTTAATTCTACTCCTCCTGCATTTTCTTTCATAGCAGATGTAGTCATTAGGCCCAAGAAGTCATTAAAGTGTTTAATAAGGTTATTAAATTGACTAACAGCGCCTTTGGAAGCCATTTCCATAGGAAATCCATATGATTCCAGGTATGGGACATGGGGCTGTCCTCTCTGGCGGACAGCCTGTCAGCGTCTCTGTGAAGGATGGCAGGCAGGTCGTGAGGGATGCGTCTAATTAAAGAGATTATAGGTGAACCTCGGCTGTCTGGGCGTGCTGTTCGTAGCTGGAAGTGTGTTGAAAGTTCACTAATTCCTACTAATTGCAGGGTGGGGGAGTAGAGGTCCATCCAAATTATGGAATATTTTAAAATAAATGCACTTTTATTACATTCGGGTACATATTTTAACTCCAACTAGGCCAACAAATTGTTGCCCTGCACAAGTCTTAGGGGACAAAGTTACTGAGGATATCAGAGTGATTTTCAATTATTTCTATGTAAATAGGCATTTCTGAAGTTCTTTAGGGTGCTTGAAGACTGTTTTCATAGATCTTAAGCACTGCACTGTTACCTTCTATGGTTAATTGGCACACCTTTGGAGGATGGGATGGGTAAATTAAGATAAACTTGAGCCATTCTAGGGAATAACTTAATTCGATGATGCGTGGTGTCCAAGAGGCCAGGTGGAAGAGGTTTTTATTTCAGCTCAAGTTTAATTTAGTTTTCCCCATGAAGGCAGTTTGCTCATTGGTGCAGGCACCCGCTGATTGGCTGACTGATGTTGGTAGGGATACTGAAGGTGTGAGGCATTCTTGTCTCGAAAGCCAGTCCAAGTTGCTTATGGTAGGATTCAGGAGAGGAGGCCCAATGGTTAGTGCCGCCCAGCACTGAGAGCCAAGGAGCAAGAGACTCTCCTAGGACAGTCAAATAAATCACACCAGGAGAGATCTGACGAGCAAAAGCCAGAAAAGGGTTAGGGTAGGAAGCAGAAGGAAGGAAAAGAAAACAGCCTGGCTTTAGTAATCTAGGTAGGAATTCCGGGGTTCAAGGGCAGAAATGACACGAGGCCCTGTTGCAATCCTGGAGTTCTCTGCCTGCCCAACCGCAGGCAGCTGGTAATGGGGTCTTGCTCTCCCCAGCAATGGGCACCACTTAGGGAACTGCTGGAAGGCGAAGGCGGAGCCTTGTGTGGGTCTTTAGCTTTCTGTCCTGGGAGGCTCAGTTCTCTTCGTGAGTCAGGGTGGGGTGAGGGGGACTGTTGTCCTAGGGAGGATTTAGGTACACAGGAAGAAGGTGTGACCATGGACCAGTCTGTGGCTGGAGCCTTAAATCAGAGAAATCTGGGCTTGGCAACTGAGGTGTGCTGGGGGAGCCTGAGTTAGGATTGAGAGTTCAAAGCCAGTTTGGGTTACATAGTGACCTAGAGGGAAGGAAGGAAGGGAGGGAGGGAGGGAGGGAGGGAAGAAAGGGAGG
>NC_034591.1:70203405-70218089 GCF_900095145.1 Mus pahari
GAGGAGGAGGAGGAGGAGGAGGAGGAGGAGGAGGAGGAGGAGCAGGAGCAGGAGCGGTGGCAGAGGCAGGCTGGGTCAGTGTGATCACTGTGATTTGAGACAAGGGCTCTCTGTGTAGCCCTGGCTGGCCTGGGACTCACTATGAGGTGATTCTGCTCCTGAGTGCTGAACTTAAGGATGTGTACCGATAGACTTGGATTAAACTTTTTAATTTTTCTCCCCCTCCCAACCCCCATTTCTTTTTCTTATACTGAAACTGGATTTTCTCCTTCATTAACAAAGCCTAGATTAGATTGTCTTCTTTCTTTTTTCCTCCCTTCCCCCTTCCCTTCCCCTCCCCTTCTTTTTTTTTCTGAGTCAGGGCTTCTATGTAGCCCTGGGTGTCCTAGAACTCCCTGCTCTTAGACCAGGCTGACCTTGAATTCAGACATCCTCCTGCCTCTGCCTCCCTTGTGCAGGGGTCAAAGATGAAGGTCATGCCTGGCTAGCTTTTCTTTTCTCCTAATGTCAGCGCTCTGAGTTGCTCCCTTGTTGTGACTTGCTTTATATTTGCTTAGCTTTAGTGGAACATTTCCAGATGTTTCCAGTGGTGTTTTGTTATTTGATCAGCTTAGTAGCTGAAATGGAGCAGTCTTTCCATTTTCTGGAGGCAGAAAGTACGGCTTGGTGAACTAATCGTTTTAGGAGGTGGGCAAGCTAGGATTTATTTGTAGTTTTTTGACTAGAAATTCTGGCCAAAGTTGGAATGCCAGCAACCGGGAAACAGCAAAGAATTACGATGAGAAAAGCATGTATGTGCTGATTTTAGAACACTTAACGGTGTTGCCACAGTGGACTGCTAAGATGCTGTGTGTTTGGGCAGATGTGGAGTCTACAGTTCAGATGGTCACAGATGTGCCGTCTCTCCTTCCTTCCAGTTCTTTGGCTGTGGGTTTGTTTTTGACATAGAGTCTCACCCTGTGTACCTGACTTGTTTGGAACTCAGTATAGGGCCAGGGGCCTTGAACCCTGGATGATCCTGCCTCCACCTCCTGAGTGCTGGGATTTATAAGTATGAGCCTCCGTGCCTGGCTCCCACTTCTGCTAACGGTGCTCCAGGCCCTGCCATTCCAATGCTGGCCTATGTTTTCCATCTCTGTTAATGTGTGACACTGAGTGGTTGGAAAGAGTTGGCTTCTGTTCGACTCACCCGAGAGTCTGTGCCTCTTCCATGGAAAACTGGTTCTACCGATACCCTTCGGTGGGAATGTGGCTTCCACGGGACACGGTGACTCGGAACCGTCCCTTGGTCCTCCACTAGGCATGGTGCCAAGGACGACACTACTTTTGAGGGCCAGTGAGACTTAGAATTTCTTTTAAAATTAGAAGAGAGAACTTTTAGGTCAAAGAAAGGCCCGTAAAAGCCAGAATGGAGTGGAGCCTTAGATGTGCAGGGTTGGGGGGCTGGGGTGGGGGTGTGCTCTTAAGAAGTTTTGTGGTCTTAATTCTCTTCCCAATCTATTTATTTGATGAGATTGGATGTGTTCAGAGTGGTATGTCTGTGAACCCTAACTCCCTCTCCATCACTCTCTTCCCCTCCCTTATCCCCCTCCTTCCCCCTTCCTACTGACCAAGTAAACATAGATTTATTGATTTATTTGTACTTTTTTTTTTTTTTCCAGGATGGGGTTTCTCTGTGTAGCCCTGGCTGTCCTGAAACTCGCTCTGTAGAGCATGCTGGCCTTGAACTTCCAGAGATCTGCTTGCCTCTGCCTCCCTAGGGCCCTGAGGGCATGCAGTGAGACATTCTCAAATGCAGGATCAGAGGGTGTGGCTACTTTGTAAGACAAGACCTGCTGGAGTAATGTTACTGTCAGGAAACAGGAACTACTTTTCTGCTTTTGAAAAGTCTCTTACAGACTGAAGAAAATTGCTTGTTTATTATTTGAACAGCACAGAGGTCTGTCCAAACCCATGGCCTGCCTTCCTCTTCTCTTTTGAATCTTTTAAAAAAATTAGCCGGGCATGGTGACGCACGCCTTTAATCCCAGCACTTGGGAGGCAGAGGCAGGAGGATTTCTGAGTTCAAGGCCAGCCTGGTCTACAAAGTGAGTTCCAGGACAGCCAGGACTATACAGAGAAACCCTGTCTCAAAAAACCAAAAAATAAATAAAATTAAAAAAAATTAAAAAAATTAAAAAAAAAAAAAAAAATTTGTGTGTCTAGGTGTTCTTTCTGAGTGTATATCTGTGCACCACAAGCACACAGTGCCCAGGCAACCCAGAACAGGGTTAAATTCGCTAGGAACTGGAGTTAACATGTGGGTGCTGGGACGCTAGGAAGAACAATGAGTGCTCTCTCCAACTCCTTTCTTCAACTCTTACTATCTTTAAGAACAAATAAACACAATTATCCACAATGTATTTTTTTTATGTGTTTACTTACTAATTTATTTTGTTGTTTTGACTTGGACTGTGGCTAAGCCTGGCTTGGAATTTATGCCACCCCCCCCTCACCCCTCTGTCCCCCCAAGTGCTGGTGTTGCAGGTGTGCCCTTGTGCCTCTGCTGTAGAAAACGTCCCCTTTAATCAAACACAAAGATGAAGGGGGAAGTGACTTGATGTATAGAAAATGTAATTAAAAATTGTGGGAGCGAGGGTGTGTGGCTGGGCTGGGCAGTTTCTTGTCCCTGGTACTCGCTTTTCAAAAGACCTTTGTTACTTCTCTTTATTTGCTAGACAGGTCCTAGGTATTTGAGGTGGTATTAGTAATTGCTGCACTAAGAAGCTGAGACAAATGGCAACTTATTTTCCAAAGACTGAGTATTAAGGACGTGTTTCAGAACTATCTTCTTGATTCTCTTCCCATACCCTTAACACACCGGCCATACGCACTCTCCACTCAGTTTTGCATTATTTAGAAGTTTCCATTTGTGGCAAAGCATTTTTTTGGACTCTGGTGACACCTGACTCATGATCTCTACTTCCTTCTTTCTGAGGGACGGCGAGCACACTGGCTGGTACCTCCATTCTGTCCTGGCTCCCTCCAGCCCTCCCCGTAACCCTGACGCTGTCCTTTGTTCCCCATGCCCCTACAGGAGTTCGTGAGTGTCTGGGTCCGGGACCCCAGGATTCAGAAGGAGGACTTTTGGCACTCTTACATCGACTATGAGATATGTATTCACGTAAGTACACAGCCAGTAGGAAACAGGTTTTAGGTGGTGAACATTTTATGTGACAGAATGATACTAAGAACTGAAAAACCTCTTTAACTCAGAGAACTGAGCCAGGATGATTGTAGCTAAGTTTGTATCACAAACGAAGCAGGAAGTTGAAGAGTTGCTTCTTTGAAGCTCATATTGTACTTGTTTAAAATATTAATACTTCAATAGTTATTACCTTTACTTATAAAGATGTGAATACTTTAAAATGAATGGTTAAAGAGTATAACTTACCAATGAATGGTATTTCTTTGTGATATTATATTTCTTTAAAAAATATTTATTTGTTTATTTATTTATGAGTTCTCTATCTGCATGTATGCCTGCATGCCAGAAGAAGGCATGAGATCCCATTATATGGTTGTGAGCCACCATGTAGTTTCTGGAAATTGAACTCAGGACCTCTGGAAGAGCAGCCAATGCTCTTAACTGCTGAGCCATCTCTCCAGCCCATGATGTTATATTTCAAGATAATATATTATTTGGTAAATCTTATATTTTGAGGGAGCATAGAATTTTGGGGAAAAGAGATACAGTATTAACCATTTTAGATTAATACATGGTTCTATTATAGCATTTTTATCCATATGTGCTTTATACCTTGTCCTATTTGTATATAGAATGAGAAATTTGGAAATGGCAGTGTACAATTAGTTTGCCTTAGTCTAGATCTTGAGTCAATGTTACAAAGAGGAAGCAAGAAGAAGTAACATTCTCCCAACTGGAAATAATACTGAACCATGAGCTTCCGAAAGCCTGTTTGGTGCGGAGTCTGCTGTGCTTAGCCTGGACAAGGTCAGCAACCTGTCCCGCATCGAGCCACGCAGAAATGTCCCGCGGCAGCTGTGCTGTGGCTCCCACTGCTGCTGTGCAGCAAGAGCGGCAGAGTTTGTAGACGGACCCTGTCTGTGTACCCCAGAACCCCTAGAAAAGACAGGAGGCAGGGCAGACCAGCCCTTCCTGCCTCACCGTGGCAGTCTGCTGTGTCTGGAAATGTATCTGGCACAAGCATCTGACGGCACCCGTGACTTAACATGTAGCGCACCATTCAGTGTCGTCTGCATACCGGAAGTCTGAACTCCACTCTAAGTCTTTTTCCTTCAAGAGTCCCCAATTTAGCGAATAGGCTAGGTGTAAAAACTCTGCCCTGCCTGGTTTTGTTTCTTCTTGCCGTTATTTTCCAAGCCACTGATGTTGTTATTTTGCTTTTGTTTTACGCAAAAGCTCACACCAAAGATGCATTCTGTGTGCAAAGCTACGAGCATATAAGGCATTTGGGCTGGAGAGATGGCTCAGCAGGAGAGAGCACTGACTTTCACAGAGGACCTGGGAGCTCAGGTCCCAGCACCCACATGGCAGCTCACAGCAGCTGGAACTCCAGTTTCAGGGGGGTCCAGCCTCTCTTCTGACCTCCCAGGCTTCTGCAGGCCCTTGGCGCACAGACATACACCCAGGAGCACACACATAACCAGTGAAATTAAATGAATAAGTATTAAAAAGGAATAGACATTTGAATCAGATGTGGGGGTACACACCTGTGATCCCAGCATGTTGGGGGCAGAGGCAGGAGCATCAGGAGTTCAGGGTGATTTTCAGCTATAGAGTGAGTTCGAGGCCAGCTTGGTCTACATGAAAACCTTTCTCAGTCCCTTTAGCCCTCCCTGCCCAAAGGAATGGAAAAAAAATAAGCATTTGAAACAAAATGAAAAATTTAAATAATATTAATTATTTAATTACTTCTAAGAGTTTTTGTGGGCCTCATCACATACTTCAGAGCATCATGACATTTGGTTATTTTCAGGAGATAACCAAATACAAATTATTTGGTGCTATACTGCAGGATATGAATCCAGAAGGCTACACATATGAGTAAACATGCTGTAATAAAACCCACTATCATGTATTAATCTGAAATGGTTAATGCCATATCTCTTTGTCCCCTCGACAATTCCTTCTGTATTCTGGTGTCTCTCTGAAGTGATACTCAGTTGACAGTAGTACCTCTCTAGGCTTGGTGGTGGCCGAGACAAGCATGTGGATTTAGAGGGACTGAGCCAGTCAGTGTAGACCTGCTCCTGTGGTACAATTCACAGCGGGTAGGTGAGTGAAGCTTTTGGCTCGCCTCTGTCAGTCAGCTCTGAGGGCATCCGCTGGGGATCCGCTCACTCAAATGAACCTCAAGGGATATGATACCAGGTGACTCTGGAATGCCCATACTTTCTTGGGGTTATAAACCAGTAATGATAGGGCTGCTGGCCCTTCAGGTATCTGTCCCTGACCCTCTCCTCTGGCTGAGGGACTCACAGATGGACCTTATTCTGGAATCGGTATCAGGTGGGTTTTTGTTACCAACACCCATGACTGTGTGCCAGGAAACTGCATTTAAATGGGTCCAGCCCACACGGGCGATGTGAGAAGTCCCTGCGGAGGCCTGGTTCTCTCGGAGGAGAGGGTACCGAGAGGGTGGACCTTGTTAGGGCCTGCTGCCTCGGTCCCTAAGGAGTGCATTAGTCAGGCCGCGCTTTGAAGTTGTCCCTCAGTGCGGTGATGCCTTAGGCCTCTCTGGTAGGTTTTGCTTCTGTGGCAGTGTAAGTGGCTGGATGTAGTGCTGTGGCCTTTGCAGCCGAGTCTCTTAACCTCCCTGCATCCAGGAACTTTGCCCTATGTTTCACGGGGACAGCTCATGAACAAAATGTACACAGTCATTTAGATTTCCAAGAAAACGGCAGAACTTCACTGGCAGGATAGTTTTTTGAAATAATGAAGATCTTAGTAGCAAAAATTAATTTCTCGTTTAGCAATGATTATAAGTGGATCTTCTTTTAAAGTGAATATATAAGATAGAGGGTATTTTTGTTGTTATTGTTGTTTGTTTGTTTGTTTGTTATGTAGGGGTGGCTGAGATTTTACACAGGATCTTACTCTGTAGCGCAGACTGCCTGGAATTCACCCTGTAGCCCAAACTGGCCCCAAACAGGTGGCAATCCTCCTGCCCCAGCTTCTTCGAGTCCTTGGGTTATAGATGCGAGCCACCACACTCAGCTGAGACGGCTTGTGTTCTGAAACTAGCGGACACAGCTCTGTTGGTCAGCTTTGTGCTACCCAGAGGGAACCGTCTGCTCATTCCGGGTTTACCCAGAGGAGAGGCACCATGGCTTATCCTAGGCTGGGGACTTACACTTGTTTGTTTCCCAAGTCTGTCTCGGGGCTGCCACGGGGAAACAGACAGCTGGTGACAATGCTGTCAGCTATACCTGTCAGGTGCGTTCTGGTCCTTTTCATGTCCACCCTGTTTGCCCCACTCAGGGAACTAGAGCTGATGTCATTTTCCTGGAGGTGAACCAGGGCTGACATGTGCAGATGTCTGTGACGCTTTGTGAAGAGCTGCAGCAAGTCAGTTCTGACCCACAGATGCCTGGGCTTGGTGCTAAGAATGGAGTGGATGCACTTGAGCAGTGTGCACTTTTAGGGCTTGTGTGTGTTTGCTCACCATGGGACCTCACTGTGTAGTCCAGGCTGGGTTTGAACTCAGTCCTCCTGCCTCCTGCCTGAGTCTGAGATGATGGGGGGGGGGGCAAACATGCCCACTGGAGTTTTCCTTAGTGATCCATCTTTGGAAACGATGCTTGTCGTTAGGAGAGCACAGGCCTCCTTCGGGACTCTGGTCAGGGGTGGGCTGTGCCCACCCAGGGCTAACACTGCTCATTCATGTCACTGTGGCTGCTTCTGGGCCTGAGACTGATGGGTTACATGCAAGATTCTGCAGTGCACACACAAATGCACACATGTCTCATGGCTTGCATACTACCTAGAGTGAGGGTAACATCATGATAGCTATATCTAAATTTTTATCTATATATCTATATTTATATCTATATAGCTATATTTATATCTATGTATCTATATATATAAAATAAGAAAGTGCTTTTTCCCCTTAGGTGAGGCTCATGTTTTTCTCTTCCTATATAGACAAATAGCATGTGTTTTACAATGAAAACATCTTGTGTACGACGAAGGTATAGAGAATTTGTGTGGCTGCGGCAAAGACTGCAAAGCAACGCATTGCTGGTGTAAGTGACTTACAGCTTAAATAACCGGGAGCCGGCTGCAACAGTCTAGTTCTGAAAGTTGATAGCGTTAAGATGCGTGTGGTAAGAACAGGGCACAGGCGTGCCTTCCTCTGTGCCTTCTGCATCTGAATTTAATATCCATGTCTTAACTTTACCAGCCTGTATGGATATTAATCACGAACGGCCCCAGAAGTGTTTAAAGACAGATTCTCCTTTAAATTAATATCACACAACAATAATTAGGCGGTAGCTGTGTGGTGATTATTACCATGCACAGCATGCATGCCTTCTCATTGAGGGATGTCTGTAGCTAAGTCACCGTGATTTGATTGACTTCTTTCTTACCAGACAATTACCAGAACTTCCGTCTAAAAACCTATTTTTCAACATGAACAATCGCCAGCATGTCGACCAGCGCCGCCAGGGCTTGGAAGATTTCCTCAGAAAGTAAGTAAGGGCCTGTACCAGGCAAGGGATGTGGACAGAGGGGGTCTGTGTGGGAGATGATAGCTCTGGAAGACGGCTGGACTGCTGGCCACAGACATTGATAGCCTGTATTAGAGCGCCATCTTGTGGCTGACATCGAATGCGAATGGTACGGATGTGAACAGCGCCTGCACACAATGGATGTCTGTCTGAATCAGAGAATAAACACATTGTCTCTTAAGAGCAAAGTAGATACAGCTCCAGCTTACACTTCTAATGAAAGCACTCGTGAGGTTGAGGCAGGAGGATTTCTGTGAGTTTGAGGCCAACCCAGGCTTTGCAGTGAGTTCTAGGCCATTCCTTGTCAAACAAATACAAGAATAAATATCCCAAACCACCACCAACCCAAGCAAACAGCAACCAAGGTAAAGCAGATGGAAGTTACGCAGGAGTCTGGCCGACAAGTCTCCCAGGAGATCGGCGTGCCTTGTAGTTACAAGAAGCACTTCTTTAAAACTGGCTTCAGATACAGCAGTTAGAACAGCCTGGAAGGCCCTTCTCTGACTGCATGGCTCAGTTCGTCCTTGCAGAGGGCCGTTTGTTAAGTGCGAGTGTCATCTGAGTGGTCTCAGTAGGTTGACTCTGATTTCTGCAATGGGGCACGCTTCCACGGGAGCTGCCTGGAGTCCCCATGTCTCACCCCCCTCCCTAGAGCACTGGGACAGGAGGCCTGTCCCCCACTGATTTGCACACAGATGCTGAAGCTGGGCTGCTGGGGTTCAAATCCCGGGTCTGCCACTTGAGTAGCTGGGAGTCAGGCAAGCCTTTTCCTTTCTCTGGGCCTGTGTTGTCCCGTCTATAAAAACAGGGATAATGACGGCCCTTCCCCCATAAGGGCTGAGACAGGTAGCGGTCTAAGGGCTGTATAGCACTTACAGAGTGTCTGACAACCTAATTTCCGAGCGTTGGCAGTTACTGTTATTTTAGTACTCAGGGCTGAAACAACTGTGAGCTTGTTTTTCCATCTCGTAGATAAGGAGACCGGCGAGTACCAGTTAGAGGCGAGGCCCCAACTGTCTGTTCTGGCGGCTTTGGGATCTGAAATGATCTCCTTTTGAGTTCACTAAATAGGACCCTGAGATGGTCTGAAGTAGCAATGCTGCTCTCCCATGTGGCTCGCTTATGAAGGGCCTGGGTACTAAGTGTGCACATGAATATTAATATTTGTTTCTATTAGATTGGCACCGTGCCTTTCCTTCCAGGAGGTCCCTGGGACACGCAGAAAGCTGGGAGCTGATGAACTGAGGACAGGGAGGACTGACACTGGAGTGACCCCTGTGAAAAGCCCAGAGGAGCTAGCTGTTAGATGAGCTGAGGCCTCTGAAAACAACATCACAGCAGGGTCCTTTGTCATGTCACAGGTGTGACAGAACAATGCGCTGGCCCAGACTTTAATCATTTTTTCCCTTAGGGACAACTGGGTTTTTTTTTTTTTTTTTTTTTAAAGATTTATTTATTTATTATATGTAAGTACACTGTAGCTGTCTTCAGACATTCCAGAAGAGGGCGTCAGATCTTGTTACGGATGTGGTTGCTGGGATTTGAACTCCGGACCTTCGGAAGAGCAGTCGGGTGCTCTTACCCACTGAGCCTTTATATGTTTTAATAACATTATTTTTAAAATATAACTATTTTTATTTCATGAACATTCATGTTCTGCCTGCATGCATGCCTGTGTGTGTGTCACATCCCCTGAAGCTGGAGTTATAGACAGTTGTGAGCTGCCATGTGGGTGCTGGGAATTGAACCCAGGTTCTCTGGGGGATCAGCCAGTGCTCTTAAGCCACTAGTCATCTCTCCAGCTCCTCAGGAAAGCTCTGTTAATGTTGTCTCTAAGGTGCCCCGCGGAGCTCTCCCTTGAGATGGCGCTCACATTTGCAGAGCGGCCTCCGTTCCAGAAGCTGTTCCGTGGGAGCCACACGCAGCGTAGCCTTGGGGCCCGAGCAGGAGTTGGGGAATCGCAGAGTCCAGGCTAGCCCTGGGGCTGGGTGGGGGGTAGGAGAGTGAATGGGCGCTATTGGGCTATTGCAGGTTCAGGGACAGCAAGTGTCTGTGTTTATGTCACTAGGAAAATGCAGGCCACTGATCTCCTCTGTGGCTGGCCTTTTTAAAGTGTCATGTCGTCTAGACTGGTCTCAAATCTGAGTACTCGAGTCTGGTCCTGATTGCCTGCCCAGATTGGGATTACAGGTGTGTGCCACCGAGCCGAGCTTCCGCTGTTTGCTCCCTGCACTGCTTTTAAGCACTGTACTTTGACAGTACTGTGCCAGTATCTGCTCCCGTGGGGACTGAGCTGCCGCAGAGGTGTTTTGTTGTACTGTGTATTGTTTAGTAATTTGTTCATTGGCCTTGTCACACGTCACAGAGGAGAACATCCTGCTTTGAGAGCTCAAGGAACTTGGGTCTCCCATCAGCCTGGTTCTTGATGTTTTCCGAGCCATGGAACCCAGGCTCCTTTGAGTCCGTTAATTCCTTTGGTTGTCTGTGGAATGGAGCGGTATAGCCAGAGCATTGCTCTCCTGGCTGGGAGGTGTGTTGTACAGACAGTTAACTGCCTGGAAAGGACTCTGATGAGGATGTGCTGACCTTTCACCCAACAGTTCTGTGCCAGGGATGTAGGCACAGACACATTATGGGACTGAACAGAGAGCTTACACATTCTTCATCCCTAGACGCTTCCACTTCCATTCGGGAGCTCTTGGTGCTGTGTCTGAATTAATTAAAATTTGCTCTGGGAGCTGGAGGGGTGGCTCAGTAGGTAGAGCATGCACTGGTCTTCCAGAGGAACCAGATTCAGTTCCCAGCTCCCATATGGCAGCTCACATCCCTCTGAAACTCTAGTTCCAAGGGACTCAAAGGCCACGCCCAGCCTTCTTGGGCACCTGGCATGTACATGGTACACACACATACGTATAGGACAAACACTCTTACACATGAAGTAAAAATAAGCAAGTCTTAAAAAAAGTTAGATATTGATTGTCATCTTAGGATCAAATCACAGAGCAGACAGCTTTCTTATGGGTACTCTTAACTATGGCACAGTTATTTATTTCCAACATACACAAAGATAAACTGAAGAGATCTAGCTTAAAAGTGAAAAAATAGAAATAGAGACAGGTAAAGGTGCATGTAGTTAAGCGTGAGGATGAGAGTTGGGTCCCTGGAGCCGTGGCGGTGAAGGAGAGGACAGATTTCTGAGAGTTGTCGTCCGGTCTACCGTGCCTGAGCACACCGTAGTGTCCCCTCTGCAGCACTGACTGCTTCCCATTAAGTAAGGTCATCTGGCTGCCACCAATCCCTCATTTGGTGTGAGGCCTCTGGAATCAATAATATTAAAGAGGACATATGACAGTTACAGCCTATAATAAGCATAGATTTAAATTTGATTTTTATGTAAAGTTTTAAGTTGTTAAAATTCCATGAAAGCAAAATATCTCTGTGTATGTTTGCATGTATGATGTGAAATGAAATTTTCATTTTAAGGTCATTTGTGTAGTAATATATACTTGATACAAACACAACACATATTCAGGCCAACTACTACGTAGGAATTGGAGACTCGTTTCTCTGATTGGCAGTAAAAGATGATCATGTGTTGATCGCGTCCAGGTTTGAAGTTGCAGCTGTCTTGTCACGCACGGTACTTACCAGTCGTGGCGGGTGGGGTTGTCTCGGCTGTACAGACTGTAGAGGAGGCAGAGCTCCTATGTTCTGGGCACTGCTGTGTTCAAGATCAGCAGAGTGGCCACTACCAGCTGAACTGGTCACCGTGACTGTGAATTTTCAAACATTCATTGTCCCTTGTGACTGTAATTTTCTTTTTGTTTTCGTCCTCCTAATTATAAGTCGTAAGCGCTTATAATAGCAACAGAGACATAAAGTTATAGATTGGAGTTATAAGCTCGTAAGTCTCCAACTGTGATAGAAACCCTACTCATTTCCTAGGTTTAATTGCTATGAACGGGAGCCAACTCTTGTATACAGAATGCATCCCGGTGATAGCACATATAACCCACAGTTAGACTGTGAGTTTACATAATCTGTGTTCATTTTTCTGTTGCTTCAGGACAGCCCAGGCTAACCTTGAACTGCCTGTGTAATGGAGGATGACCCCGGACTTCTGATCCTCCTGCTTCGTCTCTCAAATGCTGGCTTTACCAAGTGTACGCCACCACGGCTGACTACGGTGGGAAAGAAAGCTTGTTTTTTTTTTTGTTTTTTTTTTTTTAAACAAAAGACACATACACACAGGCACGCACACAGATACGCACACAGAGAGACACTCCCCACAACACACACACACACACACACACACACACACACACACACACACACGTACATATAACTTTTTTTAATATATAAATCTTTATGTTCAATAGAGGGCACCACAGCATAGATTATGGATATCTTTGAATGAAAATTTGGAGGTTTAAATGATTTCTCTCTTGGTGAGAAGTAGGCTGAGCTAACTTTCTTTTTTCAACATCAAACCACTCTATCCGGACTTGTGCAGGGAGCATCGTACGGGTAGAGAGCAGTGGATGCAGGGCATCTGTAGAATTAAATGATTTTATAAACTATATTGTTCTCCATCTGAACCACTCTATGATGTGCTTGATAAGATCCCACTAGGGAAAACTAGATTTCACTATGTCCAATTCAGAGGGAAAGCAGGCTTCGTTTTGTCTACCCTAGTTACCGTGGAGAGGGTGGCAACTTTTAACTGGCATTGTAAATATATTTTCAAAAATTTCATTAAAATTCTGTAGGCTGATTTGTAAAACTTCTGGTATAAAGGCTTGAAAATTTTTATTTATTTATTTATTTATTTATTTATTTATTTATTTATTTAGAGATGGTCTTAATATGTAGGCCATGTTGCCCTAGAACTCACTATGTAGACCAGGCTAGTCTTGAACTCACAGAGTTCCTCCTGCCTCTGCCTCCTAAGTGATGGGTTTAAAAGCATGTCCCACCATAGACAGCCTATGCATTTATTGTTATGGAAGCTTCTGTCAACTATAGTTTATTGATTGTTTTACAAAGTACTCTTTATGGCTGGCTTGAAGTTGATTTTCCACTGTTAGGCTTTTTGGGGAAAATGTGGCACAGATATGACTACAGAGAACAAAGGCTCTTTCTTCTGTTATGGTGGTGGGCACAACACTGGCAAAGCAGTGTCACTCAAGAGGAGGCACCAGTGCCCTCCGGTCCTCCCGAAGGCCACATTTTTTAAATTAAAAATATTTATTATTGTTGTTGATATCATTGTTATTTGAGATGGCCTTACACTGTTGTTCTGGCTAGCCTGGAACTTGATTCTCCTGCCTCAGTTTCCCAAGAGCTGGGATTATAGGCGAGCACCACCACTCCAGTCTCTAAAGACTTATTATAAATTTTATATTGTAAACTATCTGACTGCAAAATGAAAACATGAATATATCCTAAAGTAGTTTTTTCCTTTGTTGCTTTCAAATTCATACCCATGAAGACCTGGTGGCCTAAATTTGGCCACCAAGATGCAAGAGTTAAAAAAATAAAGCCACTCTCTGCTGGCAAGCTGGTTTTGCACTCTCTCAGGGCCCTGTGAATATGAGTATTCAGGCAGGCCATCCGGAATACTTTTCTTTCTTCCTATGGAACCGCTCTCTCAGTTCTTCCCCCTGCGTCCTCCAGGTGGCAGTATTCAGCAGAAAACTGGGACCTGAGGAGCCTAATGTAGAGTCAAATTGGAAATTGAATTATAGCAGAAGAAAAGGGACAGTAGCCTTGAGGTCTCTCTCCATCAGACTGGACTCTGATCACTTTTGTTTGCGGTACCCATGTGTTAGGTACCCAGCGAGTTAATAACAGCACGTGAGCCATTCAAGGCTCAGTAGAATTGCTTTAGACATGAAATAAAGCTGAAATGAATTTGTGTCCAATATCGTTGCCATTAGCGTACATTACTTCTGTGCTGTAATGCCTCAAACCATCTAAAATCAATTTTAAAGATCACCCATTATTTTATAGAGAAAATAAAACACATTTCCAACAGAAACAAAGCCGTATGTACAATCCTATGAACAGCCACTTGTCCTGTGGCTAGTGGGTAGCTACCAACAGGCGGCTGCAGGAAACACTCGGTTCGGACGTCACAGCAGGTCCGAGTTCGTATCAGGGGCTTGTTGCCATAAAACTCTCGCCTAATTTGAGTTATCTGGGACGTGATTAGAAAGCGTTCGTAAACGAGGAAGATAGGTTTCAGTGCAGAGACTTACAGTGTGGCAAATGTACCTTTATGGTGCAAGAGGGCCGCGTTCTGGGACAACCAGGGCAGAGGACACACAGAGTTGAACACTTAGATTCTTTGCTGCGATTTTTCTCTTTGCAAAGCACAGTACTGTTGCTTTTGTTCTCCCTCCCCCTCAGATTACTCCGGTGTAAGTCTGCTGAAGCAAAGGGGATGGCTGGATTTTGCATGTTTGTAGACATCTGCCTTCTTCAAGAACTAACTGTGTTCTTTGGAAGAGAAGGATGTGGTACTGTGATGTGCTTGGTATTTGTCGAAATTGCTGTTAATGACCAGATGAGACTCACTTTCCTAGTAACTTGTTTAAACGTGCAGGATACAAGGCAAGGTTCATTTGGCCTGACATGTATGATCTAGTTTTCAGAGTCTGTGTATGAGAAAATCCCACGTCAGGCAAAATGACTTGTGAGTGGTACTATCTTGCCTTTACTTCGTACAGTGTAGTTCTAGTATCTCTTGTAACACCATTACTGAACTGTTAATAGAGACTTATTACATATCAAGAATATTTGCTAAAAGGATGTGAAGCCAGTTTTCACTGGAGTGTGACGGGATACTTTCGCTTTTTTTTTTTTTTTTTTTTTTTTTCTTTTGGTTTTTCGGGACAGGACTTCTTGTCCTGTGGATTTACCACCTA
>NC_034591.1:70218114-70233336 GCF_900095145.1 Mus pahari
TTTTTTTTTGGTTTTTCGAGACAGGGTTTCTCTGTGTAGCCCTGGCTGTCCTGGAACTCACTCTGTAGACCAGGCTGGCCTCGAACTCAGAAATTCGCCCGCCTCTGCCTCCCGAGTGCTGGGATTAAAGGCGTGCGCCACCACGCCGGGCTGACGGGATACTTTGACCCGATTTCCTATTCTATGATACTCCAGAAAGACAGACATGCAGCTGATGACGTAGATTTGACCATGCTAGATTCCTGCTGCAGGGTTTGTTTTTAATCCTCCGTCTGGTTCTGATGCCTTAGTGGAAATGTGTGCTGTCTTTATAATAAGCTTCAGTCTGTCCTGTTGGTCGACTCGTGTGTCCTTAGCACCAACTTGGCCTACTTGGGAAAATGGCTTGGGACCAGGTTTACCTGGTTACCTGGTTACTGTTTTGGCAATACAGAAACGCCTTGCTGCTAAAGATTTTACAGTAGTTTCTCATCAGCTTTAGGTATTAGAAAGCCACCGTACAGGAGCCCTTGTCACCTGATGCACCAGTAAAGGTTTAAGGTGTAGAGTGTGTTGGAGAGTGTATTGGACTTTTCATATAATTTTAATGATAGTTGAAAGTTTGGCTGTTTCGTGACAGCCTGTCCAATAAAGAACTGCCGCACTGGCGTGCTATTGGCCATAAATTTTTAAAAGTAGAATAAATTTTTATAACCATGTAAGCAAAATATTCCCGTAATTAATCCACATGGTCTTCACAGATGGTTTAATTGAAGAAATGTCCTTGAAGTTATTCTTTTAACAGATGTTTTCAACCATTAGCTTTATGTTTTTTCTCACCTAAGATTCCAAATAATTGAGTAAAAGTTAGCATATGCTTTCATCCTGTTAGCAGGCAGAGCCCAGCATTGGGGCGAAGGTCCCCTAGTGAAGAGAGCAATAGTATAGTTTGTAAGGGTTGCCTGCCTTCTGCTGATCTCTGCCCATGCCTGCTCACCAGTTATTTTCTTTCCTTTTTTTTTTGCACAGAGTTCTGCAGAATGCACTCTTGCTTTCCGATAGCAGCCTCCACCTCTTCCTGCAGAGCCATCTGAACTCCGAAGACATTGAAGCATGTGTTTCTGGGCAGACCAAGTACTCGGTGGAAGAAGCCATTCACAAGTTTGCCTTAATGAATAGACGGTTCCCCGAAGAGGAGGAAGAAGGGAAGAAAGACACCGACGTAGAGTATGATTCAGAAAGGTACTCCTTTGCGCTTTGATTTAACAGACACATTTATATAACACATAGCGTCCATGTGCGGGCACATATATATACAGACACATTTTGCTTTTTGTTGATGTAATAGTAAGATAATGAAAAAATTAATTGACTGAGATTTTATTGAGCTGTGACAGCTCATCATAGTGGTCTTCACACACACCTCCACACCGAATTAATGAATGCAGCAGAAATTCAATTATCTGCATTCTGATTATGTGACTTTCATTTAGTCAGACTTGAATTATTCGCGTTTAAATTATCTAGCTAAAAAAATATCCAACTGCACTCCAAATGGCTAATTAAAAGTCCAAATTTCCTGTCTCTCTTTGTGACTGGAGATAATTAAAGTTCCCCTCTGTTACTCAGGCTTTGAGTGTGTTGTGAAAACCAATTTCCTCTTTTTATTATTTTCCCCCTCTCTTCTTTTCCAGTTCATCCTCTGGGCTTGGACACAGTAGTGATGACAGCAGTTCTCATGGATGTAAAGCGAGCCCAGCTCTGCAGGAGTCCTGAGAAGGAATTCTGGGGCTACCACCTTAGGAACGGAATTGTGCCCAGCCAGAAAGAATGCTGGCTCATAATAGATTCTTACCCAATGCCACTGTCAGTATATCCCAGGTAGTGAAATTCTTAAAGTGGTGGGTTAGTAGTAGTAGTAGTTTTATGTTGTCTAATTCTAGCCAAGCTTCTGTGAATAAGCTATAAGGTCTGTGAATGCCATATGGCCCTTTATTGCCATCCCATACTTGTAAATATGATCCTGCTCTCAAGTGAAATGAGTTATATGATATATATATATATACAGTTGGTCTTAACTGGATTTTAAAGAGCTAGGTGTATTAGTAGCATTTAAAGCCAGACAGGGCACCCTTGCTATGTCAATGAGGAAGTTCTGTAAACACGGTGTGCGACTGAAGCCAGTGTGCAGAGTCACAGCACAGCAGACTGCCTGCCTCTCTGACACGTGGCTCTTGTTTCGTGGGGACTTCTCTGGAAAATACTTTGCCTTCAGGTATTTGATTGAAATATTTAAGAGTATTTAAGCTTTCCAGTATACTGTATCATGTGTAAATGGAAAATGTGTCTTACAAATAGAGATGTACTAAAAAACAAAGCAAAACAACAACAAATAAATGTTTACATCTTAGGAGGGAAAAAAACAAAAGTCTTTGTAATTTTGCTTAAATATGCCATATACAGATTTAGAAATACATTCTCACTGTTCAAAATCAGCTTAAACACGGGTTCTGGTGATAAGTCATTGTGCAATTAGAATCATATCTTATGATTTATTTTCTGTCATTAAAACAACATACATTTAAAAAAAAGTCACCAGGTAACTTCCATCAGGGGTAGCTCCTTGTTGTTCATTTTTTCAGTTAGAAGAATGTTTTATGAGTTAATTTTACCCATAAATATTTCAGTAATTTTGGAGTAGAAGTTGGGTTGCTAATATCAGAGCTCATGTTCATGTTTTAGAAGCCCTTTCTTTCTAGGTATCTTTCAGAAGATTGGCTTAATTGGAATAAAATAGCTTTTTGTTTTTTAAAAAGTAGCCCAAAGATAAGATGTCTTGGGTCCACCATGAGCTTCCAGTTTCAGCCGAGGCGGCAGTTTTCCTGAGATAATTAGCCAAGGGCTCCCTGGAGTCTTCCCAGGTATATCTGGGACCCAGCAGAAGGAATTTTCACCTAAGAGGGATAACTTGTTGCTTCCAATTGAATGGCTCCCACTCTAGTGGGTACAAAAGCGGTGGCAAAAATCAGCCATTTACTTGGGTACTTAAGAGTTACTGTATTAATAAAAAGTTACTGAATTGCCCTTTGAGATGCTTCTTAAAGAGAATTGGTTTAAAAAAAATAAAGAAACAAACATTCAATTTGGAATAAGAATGATTTTTTAAAAAGTTCTGTCTGAAACATTATCCAACTTGTGTAAATATTTTGATTTATGTCTTAGATCCTGTGTCCTCTAATTGTCTTTATTTTAATGCTGAAAGGAAGTGATTATGCAGCTGTGTGTAGAGTTTCAGAGCAAGTTCCTCTGCAGTATAGATGAATTCACATCATTTATGTTTTATGGCGTTTTTTTTGGGAAAGCATAAATTGTGACATCAGTTATGCTACTTCTTGGTGACATAATGTAACCTTTGAAGTTTATATGAAGTGATGTTTGCTCCTTGAACTCCACAGTCACTGTTTTCACATTAAACATCAAAACAAAACAAAACTTTGTTCGATCACTTACTTTACATAGGAGAATATATTTCCTCTGACTGAGACCTAAATTCTGTGAAAAAAAAATTTTTTTTTTAATTACTGGTAATTTCTTATTGAGGAGCATTGGTCAGACTTGGTTTGATGCTCGCTGTATTGTATTCGCTCTGCTTCGGCTGTCACAACAGCTGAGCCTCAGCTAGCGGCTTCAAACTGACTTTTTGGGGCCCGAGATATTTCAATGAACTTCAGTTTCCAATGGGGCTTTGTTTTATGCTCTCATATCTGTAGGAAAACAAGTAGCTAAGCATTTAACATGTAACTAAGCAGAGGATACATTTAGTGCTCTTTTAAATATGAATTAAGCTTTAAGGATCCTAGTTCTGGATGTCTTATGGTTTACAGTCAGCAAAACTCGATTTTTCTGGAGTTTTCTGCAGGTACAGTACCTGGAAGGTCATAAACCTTTGTATTTTGTTTAGAGTTGGCTTTATACGTAGCTGAAGGTGTTGGCAATGAAGTCAACAACCTGTTACTTAAGACTTAAAGTCTCCTTTGCTAAAAAGTGATTTTCAGTCTAGTTAAAATTTTCAGTTTTTTTTTTTTTTAAAAACAAAACAAAAAACACTAGGGGAAACCACAAATTTTTGTCTTCAATCATTAGTCATTCCTTAAGATACTAAATATATTTTGCCAGAGCTCTTCGGGTCTACTTCAAATTATATTTAACAATCAAATACAAACAAGTTACTAGCAACATGGAGAAGCAAAAGCATAAAACTTCCTACATGACATTAAGAATTTAATCAAATTTATTTAGTTTATCCACGTTCTAGCCAATAGTGGCAGCTGGATGTTGTCTTGAACCCAGCTTCTTTATTTTGGTGCTTCTTTAAGGGTTTATTATCAAGTTAAATGTGTACAATAAGGTTTTCAGAATTGAGCCATTTTCATGAAAGGCCTAATTTTTTTTTTTTAAGTACAAAATTAGGAAGGTTAATTCTTTTTCTAAATTGTCTTTCTTTTAATATTTAAATTAGTTAGCTGGTACCGGATGAGTACCACGCTGTCCTTTCCATTGAGAAAACATTTATTTCAATACAGTTTTGTTTCTGAAGAAAACCATTTCTTAATTTGCTATGAACACATTTTTAAACGTAAAATGTCTGAACATAGTTGTGGCAACTTGACATTCATTAAAGGCATAGATACAGTTTTCTTTGCAAGTCAAGGCAAGAAATGCAGACATTTTAATAAATGGAGCTAAAAATAATTTAACACGTAAAGAAACAATTCCTTTGGAGTTTGATACATTTACAACGGGTTTGGGGCTTTGTTCTTGGCTAAACGCGTTTTTACAGTCCAGTCACCACTGTCAGCCCTTAAGTCAAACCCTTTCCCTCTTGCTGGAAACTTCTAGGTCCTTGTTAAAAATAGTGCACTGGACACTAATTTGTTTTAGCAGCGAAAACTCTGGTAGTTCATGACCCTTTTCCTTCAAAATTCCAAAGACTTATTTTCAAAAGATAAATTAGAAAAGAGGGAGAGAAGAACACTAAGCCACAAAAATTTCTGCGGAATCCACTCTGCTTGAAGCTAAAGAGAAGTAGAGATGCTGCCAACGCCAGCAGGCTCTGCGTGTCATAGAGCGTGGATTTCGACTCTTACCTGGGCCTTCTTTATAGCTCAGTCCCCCCCACCCCCGTGGGCCTCGGCTCAGCAGCCCGCAAGCTCCTGCCATCCCACGCATGCTCCCGCTTCCTCGGTTGGGTAACCCATGGCAACCGCCCTGGTAACCCATAGCAACTGCTCTGCGGAACCGAGTGGGGGATGGGAGGAAGCCATTTGGAGTGGGCGGGTGGAGAGCGATTTACCACTGCCCACCTGCCTCCGGCACCGCCAGCGTCCCGCACCCAGACAGTGAGGACCAAACAAAGCCACCGCACACGTGCCGGTCGTGGGTGGGGGAGGCACGTGGGCCTTTGTTCTTCAGACACTGCCCGCCGAGAGTGTGCACATGGCTCCATCAGCTCCAGCCTTAGCTGACCCCACGCTGCGCTGTGCACTCATTCCCAGGAGCCTTGAACCTTCCAGACCGGAGTCCAATACGCTAATGTTCCTCTCTTGTCTGACCCGGTTGGGCCCAGGAGAGGAACTTTTGTCCCTGGGGAAGAATCGCGTGCGTTCAGGTTCTGGGTCGCGCATGGGGAGATGTAGGTCCCCAAGCTGCTGAGCCAGGTCACTTGAGGCTGACCGGCGGTGCGAGGCCACGGGTGGACAGACGGGGTCGCTGTCGGGCAGCGTGGCGCGTTGATACCCTGCAGTCCATGCCCAGAGCATCATCTGCTGGCTTGTGCTTTCCAGACTCCAAGCCTGTAGTGAGATGGTTCAGGCTATATCTGCATCGGGCCACAAAGCAAGACAGAGGGGGTGAAGTGGGAGGTGAGAGTCATGTCACGTCAGATCACAGTCTACCTAGCTGTGACTCCAAGCTCATTTGGACATAAGAAAAGAAAAAACATTTGACCTAGATAATTTTGTGACCCTCTGAGTCCTCAATTCTATTCTCTGTAGGTGCATATCAGTTACAAATCTAAATAGCAAAGCCATCAGGAGCATCCTTTTTGTTGATGCTAAAACTACACATGTACCATATACTCTTGTATAACGTACCTCTCTTTTCAAGTTAACTAGGTCCAATGTGGGTTTTACACGTTTAATAGAACTATTAACACCTGACAAGAAGCTGGACTCAGATTTTAATCCTCTCATTTAAAAAAGGCATAGTCAAAGGTCTATATTTGCGAGTATTGATCTTAGAGGAGCTGGATTTATTTTCACAAACACAACCTTCTGGCTTCTTCGTGCAGAGCATGGGTGCCAAAGCGTCTGTATATACGTACTGCTAGAGGCAGGGCAGAGGTGTCTAACCGCCCAAGCTGGTGCAGTACAGTTCCAGCCCTCAGCACGGTGCTGCGTTAGGAGCCCTGTACTTTAATTTTTTTTCTTTTCTTTTTTTCTTTCTTTCTTTTCTTTTCTTTTCTTTTTTTTTTTAACAAAAGCAATTACAGAAAAGTGCACATTTAACGTGTGACATTTAACATTTTGCCGTGGCAGGCAGCCTCCACTTAAATGGGGCCTTTCTTCGGAACAACAGGAGCCAAAAGGCCTTGTGTCACGGAGTAATGTAAGACACAATCTGGGCTGCAAACGCACAATGAATCGGGAAGGATTTATGTAATTAATTGACCAGTCTTAACCTGTTATCGTGATGTAAGGAATTTGGAACTCATTAATTTGGGCTCTGACAGATTTCATATTAGAACTGGCAAATATGGATTGAGCCTCTTATTCTTGTAGCAGCTGGAATTTCCATGACAGTGAAGATTACTGAAGAAGACCCATTGCTAGAGTCAAACTGCTTTTTTGTAATCAGTGGCCCTGCTCTGCATTAAAGGGATAATGAAAAATAAAATTACCTGGCATGGGAAGTGGAAGGGGGCGAGGTCACCCCACCTCTGTGTGTGACGAGGGCAAGCATTTGCAGCCGGTGTGTGGGGGGGGAATACTAATTTCAATCTTAAAGTTAGTTGGTTTCTCAAGTACCCTGAGATAGAAGAGTCTTGGGGTCAAGGTTGTTTTGTTGTCAAAATTAAAAAGGAATTAAAAGAGAGAGACTTGGAGCCTCCTCCATGTGGACAGAGACTGTATAAAAAAGGACTTTTCGAGGCTGGACAGATGGCTCAGCGGTTAAGAGCACTGGTTGCTCTTCCAGAAGTCCTGAGTTCAATTCCCAGCAACCACATGGTGGCTCACAACCATCTGTAATGGGATGCACGAAGACAGAGTACTCATATACATAAAATAAATAAGCAAATCTTAAAGAGAGAGACCAGAAGAAAGAGAAAGAGCTTTCCAGGGACAGGGTTCTGATGAGCAATTCAGAGCTGAAGGAGGAGTGGCTTTCTCAAGAGTCCTGTCTCCTTATCAGGACTCCTTAGCGGAGCCCACAAAGCCAGGACTGGGCGCCCAGAGGATAATCTAATGTGGGTTCTCCTCACACTGTATGATGTTTAGTGAGTTGCCCATTTGAAAACATTTAGCTGCTTTGTGATTTTACAAAAACTCTGTAAAAGCCCAACTTCCATTTTTCACTCTACTTGACAGTCAGAAAATTGCTAGGGTTAGAAGAAGGTCCCTGAGATTAGATGGAATGTTCTTCCCCTTTCTTGCACATCGGGCCTCCCTTATTGCTATTCTGTGTGATAAGGTTAATACAACAACTGCCACGGGATCATTAATACAGGAAGATAAGCAAAGTTGCACATTTAAAATGTTGGCTGGGGTCATTTGCCTCCTCCTGCCGATAAGGAATACTTTGGAAACACATGCAGGGCAAGGGCGTGGAGTACTTAACTTTTTAGAGCCAAAGCCCAGCTGACCTCTCCTAATGCATTATTATTCATAAATGCTCTTCAAAGTCCAGTATTGACTGCTCTTGAAAGTTACTTTCCTGCCATTATAACAGCTTAGATTTTAGTAGAAGAAATATAGCTAATAAATCTTTGGGGAATACAAACTGATATCCACACCCACACCCCCACCCCACCCCACCCCCACCCCCACTCCGGAGTTTTTTTTACTGGTTTTCTTGTCTTGGTTCCAACCAAGTGACACAGAATTTTAGTTAGGCTAAGAGGATTTGATCTCTCAGTGAAGTGTGTGGTGAGGAATTTGTTTGGGATGGCCTCGTTAGGGAGTGATTTCTTCAGCTTCGGCGCCATTGAAATGATAGCACGGTGATAAACACTGGGCATTTACATCAATATTTCCACGTTATCCTTCACACTGAGCAAGAAGAGTGCTAGTGGTTGTGATCCATGTTATTATTTCAGTGGGATGGCAATGAAGATAAACAGCTGATAGCAAGGCTTGGGCAACTGCCATAAACCTGACAGTGTGGGTGAATACACTCGAGGTTTATGTGCACGATCTCGGATCTCATATGGGGGTTTCTTTTTTTTTTTCTTTTCTCTCTCTCTCTTTCTTTCCTTCTTTCTTTCTTTCTTCTTCTTCTTTTTTTTTTTTTTGTAAATAAGGGGGATGTATGTGTAACAACAATTGTGGCTTGTTATCAGCATCTATGTATACTGCTTAGGGAATGGACAGACTGAAGCTGGTTAACCAGAGACAGTTGACTTGGTAGTCTGGTAAACCAGATCCTGGCCCAGCTGCTGGACTGTCCTGGAGGGCAGCCCCCAATTCCTCCAGCCTCCATTTCCACATCAGTATCTCAAGAGATTTGAATATAGGCTGTCCTGCAGATGTTCCCTAGAGTGTTTGGTCTGAAGGACCCAAGTACGTTTTCCTAAAATAAAAAGGGCAGAGGCTTCTGTGGTCAGCTGTGCTCCATACACATTGGAATAAGCAACATTTAACACCAAACCAGGACTCCTCCGTGCCTCTTGCCTGTTTGCTGCTTCTTTCGAATCTGTGTGTCAGAAACAGGAGGTGATGGTATGCGGGTTTTTTGTTTGTTTGTTTGTTTTTCAAACCAAGGTTTCTCTGTATAGCTCTGGCTATCCTGGAACTCATTTTGTAGACCAGGCTGGCCTCGAACTCAGAAATCCACCTGCTTCTGCCTTCCGAGTACTGGGATTAAAGGCGTGCGCCACCATGCCTGGCCTGTGTTTTTTTCTTAAACTGATTTGAAGAAGGGAATCTAAACATCTTTGAAACTATAGTGCTTTGGATTTTTTTTTCTCAGAACAATTCTGAGGTTCTTTTTATACCCACTTGGTGTTCTTGCTAGGGTGCAAGGGACAAGCAGAACTCTGAAACATTCCCTTTCTAGATGTGTCACCATGCCGCATGATTGTAAACCCAACCCTCAGGAAACAGAGGCAGAAATCCAGCCATCCTCAGCTACATGGTGGGTTCAAGGCCAGTCTAGACAGCATGACATTCTGTCTGATAAATGAGTAGTCTCCTTCAAGACAATGCTCTTGGAGAGGCAGGAAGTATGGTGGGAAGTTTAAAGTGAGTGCCTAAGCAAGTCACTTAACTATTATTCTGATTTTTGCTTATTTGATTCTGCACATGAGAGCCCATGTTCAGTGCAAGTGGAATCCCTCTAAGGCATATATGATCCCCAAAGCCCTTGAACTTGGCCAGTTTCTGTTAGTGATTTTATGACTGATAAAATGTCCCGATGCTCTGACACACCCACTGGATGGCTGGTGGTCCAGCTCTGTATTTTTGAAGTCCTGCCTTCTCCATCTCTAGATGTTTTTCTGAAAACACTCACGACTCTATTATGCCTGCTTTGTTACCTGACCATGCCTGTCCTTAGGCCCCCGCTGGAAGATAGGTACCTCATTTCCCCTTGGATCACTCTTCCCTCTTGAGGCACCAGCTGCAGCTGGTACAGGAAGAACATACTGTGGAATGATTACTGTTGAAGTAGAAAGCCCGGGCTGGAGAGATGGCTCAGTGGTTAAGAGCACTGACTACTCTTTCAGAGGTCCTGAGTTCAATCCCCAGCAACCACATGGTAGCTCACAACCATCTGTAATGGGATCTGATGCCCTCTTCTGGTCTCTCTGACAGCTACAGTGTAGTCATATAAATAAAACAAATAAATCTTAAAAAAAAAAAAAAAAAAAAAGGGAAAACAAAACAAAAGCAAGAAGCCCATGTCCCAACCTGAAGCCCCTTTCCCATGGCAGACCCTGAGGCAGCAGGCCTCAGACCCTGGTTAGAGCCTCATTGGGTGTGAGAATCTCACGCTATCCTGAGGGCAAACAGAATCATCTGAGTACCAGTTTTCAAGTTACAGAGACTCTGTAGGGAAGTGGGAAAGTCGTTCCTTTTCCTGGGGTTGACATTGTAGTCAAAATTATAGTCTGCCTGGGTCTGCTTTTCTCCTTGACTAAAGGAGAATTCTTTGGTCATTCTCCGAAATATCTTTCTGGGCTATTTCTTTTGGTCAGTCTGTTTCTGCTTAGGTACTATGTTTGTTATACTGAGTATGAGTTAAAATGTACACTTCCTAAGGAAGTGGTAAGGTGAAATACCCAGCTATGCAGATGGTTGAGCATTTTCTCTAAAGGTCTGCTGTGATATCAGAGGTCCACATAGTTAGGGGCCAGCCAGGCAGATCTTGTCTGAGGTCAGCCAGGTCTACAGAGTGAGTTCCAGGACTGCCAGGGCTACACAGAGAAATTTTGTCTCAAAACCAGACAAACAAAAAGCAACAACAACCACAACAAATGAAAGAAAAGAAAAGAAAGTCAGTGAAGGAGCTTAAAGCTCAACTAAGGGGCTAATACCATTGAACAGTGGAATCTTACTTAATCCCTTAAGCTTCTTAAAAGCCTGCCCTTCCTCTTCTCTCTTTCTACACACACACACACACACACACACACACACACACACACACACGAGCGCGTGCGTGCGCGCACACACACACATACACACTCTATAGGGACACAAAAGGACATACAGATACAGACACACAAACACACCAAGACACTTATGGACACACACACACACACACAGGGACACATAAGGACATACAGATACAGACACACAAACCAAGACACTCATGGATGGACACCCCCCCCACAGGGACACATAAGGATATACAGCACACACACACACACACACACACACACACACACACACACACCATTCCTTGTGGCTGCTTTTCAGCCCTTTTCCACATTGCCAACCCCAGTCTCACTGGCTCTGCTCTGTCTCCATTTCCCTACCCACCCCTAGTTTTTTTTTTCCTTTTCCAGAAGGACTTGGTACACATGTGACCTGCCCTCTCCAACCCACTCATTCCATTCACACCAATTCCAACCCCAACCAATAACAGCTTAGCAGTGGTCTAAGTGGAAAGGGAATGAAGAGTGGAGTGAGTGAGCATGTGTGTGTGTGTGTGTGTATGTGTGTGTGTGTGTGTATGTGTGTGTGTGTGTGTATGTGTGTGTGTGTGTGTGTGTGTGCACACGCACACATGCACACACAGGCTGGCAAGGATGATAGTGCATAGAGTTCATTCAGCCTGCAGTCAAATTTCTCATTTGGTTTAGGTTAATGAACACCACTTGCATCTGACTTCAGCTTTATGCTTTGCAGATCTGTCTGTCCAATTTATTCCCTGACTCAGGAGACATGCTCCTAAAATCATGGTGTGAGAACCACCCTGTCCCCATGGATGCCTGGATGAAGTCTGTGGTCTCTGAGCGATCCACGATGAGGATGAGAACTCCTCTCAGAAGATATCCTCCACCCTCGTGACCCATACTCATATGAAGCCCAGTCAATGGTAGATCCCCCCGGCCTTCGTCCTGTTATGCGTGCACGGAGAAGCTGCCAGGGTAGACTACAGTCTAAGCACACTGAAATGCACAAATCTGAAAATCAGTGTTGAGAGAGAGGAAAACCAGACCTACCAACCGCCAACAAAAACTATACCCAGCTACAAGGTGGTTTACAATACAGTGCTGTTCAGAATAATAATAAAAAAAAAAGATTTAATTTTATTTTTTTAATTATGTGTGTGTGTGTAAGAGTATAGAGTGAATGTGTGCACCTGTGTTCAGAGCCCGCACGGGCCAGAAGAGGGCTTTGGCTCTCTTGGGCTTGGAGTCATAGGTGCTTGTGAGACCCAGCTTAGGTGCTGGGAACTTTGCTTCTCTCAAGAACAGTACACACTTTTTAAAAATCATTAATTTTTTTAATACAATATATATTGATCATGCTCCCCCACTCCTCTCAGACCTTCCTCTCCTCCCTACCCACCCAGCTTTGTTTTCTCTTTCCTTACACACACACACACACACACACACACACACACACGACACCAGTAAGACAAAGCAAAATAAAATTAAACAAAACCCCCACCGTCTCCCTCTCCCTCTTCACTTCACTCCCCCTCACCCCCGCCTTTGTTTTTCCAGACAGGGTTTCTCTGTGTAGCCCTGGCTGTCCTTGAACTCACGCTGTAGACCAGGCTGGTCTGAACTCAGAAATCTGCCTGCCTCTACCTCCCAAGTGCTGGTGTACTGGATAGCTTTGTGTCAACTTGACACAGCTGGAGTTATCACAGAGAAAGGAGCTTCAGTTGGGGAAGTGCCTCCATGAGATCCAGCTGTAAGGCATTTTCTCAGTTAGTGATCAAGTGGGGAGGGCCCCTTGTGGGTGGTGCCATCTCTGGGCTGGCAGTCTTGGGTTCTATAAGAGAGTGGACTGAGCAAGCCAGTAAAGAACATCCCTCCATGGCTTCTGCATCAGCTCCTGCTTTCTGACCTGCTTGAGTTCCAGTCCTGCATCCTTTGGTGATCAACAGCAGTTTGGAAATGTAAGCCAAATAAACCCTTTCCTCCCCAACTTGCTTCTTGGTCATGATGTTTGTCCAGGAATAGAAACCCTGACTAAGACAGCTGGGAATAAAGGCATGCACACCACACCTGGCCAGTTCATACACTTAACTGCTGAGCCATCTCTCCAGTGAACAACAATTTATTTTGTTTTGTTTTTTGAGACAGGGTCTCACTATGTAGCCCCAGCTGGCCTGGGACTCATGTTGTCCACAGTGGTTTCAAACTCACAGAGACCTGCCTGGTTTTGCCTCCCAAGTACTAGGATTGAAGACAAAGCCACCATGACCAGCTTATGTTTTTCTTAACCATCTTTTTTTCTGGTCGAAATGTTTTCAACACTACTGTTTCATCCTAAGTTGTTCCTTGTTGTCTGTATGTTTCATTTTGGTATTTTTGCATGTGCCATACATGTTCTACATTCCCAGACCACATTCTTAATTTTGATATATTGATTTATGATATTTTTCTGAGTCAAAGGTTTGCCTTCAGCTCTGTTAAAGGACACACACCAAGCTCCAAGGTGAGATTTGTAAAAAGGGCATTGACAGTGAGTTCTAGCAGGGACAGTTTATTTACTTATTTGCTTGTCTGGTATTAAAGACAGGGTCACAGTCTGGAGTTCAACTTTCCGGAACTCACTATATAGCCCAGAAAGACCCTGACCCACAGTGGCTGATCTTCCAGATTCAGTCTCTATTGTGCTGCTGTCACACACAGGTGTGAACCACAACCTTGTCAGAGAGCAATTTAATTTAAGGGTTCCATGCCAGCTGCAAAGTGAATTCTAGGCAAGCCTGAATTATACAGTAAACTCCTATCTCAAAAGACCGACAAACACAAAACTAAAAGACAAGGGCCAGGGAGCTTGTCCCTGGGTAAACACTAGCTGCCCAAGCCTTGTGACTCAAGTCTGATTCCAGGCACCTGCATTGTGGTGGTACACACCCGTACCTCACCCCTGTCATGAGATGGGAGGCAGAGGTAGGTAGGAGAGTTGTCTAGATGCCTGAGAACCAGCAAGCCCAGGGAATACGACGTACAGCAGAAATAAGCACACCCCCACCCCAGCAAGGAGGAAGGCAGGAGCTGACTCCTGAAAGTTGTCCTCTGACCTCTACATTTGCGCTGTGTCACACGTGTGCCTGGGCTCTTACACACAGACACACATGTGCAATGCACACCCACACAAATAAGCTAGGAGAGTCTGGGTATGTGTGTAGCTTTTGTTTAGCTCGACCTCCAGAGCAGGAGTCAGTGACTGTGAACCGTATGCGAGCACAGTAAACACTTACGGTGTTCTAATGTACACTGGCTTACAAGACAGAGAAAAGCACAGGGTTGGCAAACGCTGGTGAGAGTATATGGGTTATGTCGTTGTTGGAGGAAAGGGTTTAGATGGAGTGGAAATAAGCAAGGAGTCTGGTTTACCTGGAGAACCTCAAGACTATAACAGAGACACCAATAGCTGGTGTGGATGATAAGTCAGTTTCTCTTAGGAGGGCAAGCCTGGTTCCAGGAAGGCACCTGGAGTCCAGGAGGAGCTCTGCTGTTCCCATGTGCATTTTTAAACTATCAGTCCAGCCAGTGCATTCTCCAGCCAGTGGGGAAGAGGGAGCGCAGTGGGGGCAAGTCCCTCTTAATTTCTATTTCTTTTGTTAATGTCTGTCTGTCTGAATGTATTGTTTCTCTCTCTCTCTCTCTCTCTCTCTCTCTCTCTCTCTCTCTCTTTCTCCTATCAATCATCTATTGTATGTGCACGTGTATGACACAGCTCATGTGTGAAGGTCAGAGGGCAACCCCCCTGGGAGTTGGTTCTTTTTTCCCCACCATACGGATTCTGGGAATTAAAGCCATCTCGCTGGCCCCTTAGTTTGTTTCTTAGTAGGAATTTTGGATGATGTAGCAGCATACCAGCCACATGTGCCCAACAGAGGTCACTTGTAATCCTCAAAGATGCCCTGTGCCCTGTCCCTTTTCTGAGTTATTTAAAAACCAAGCCCTAGGCATCTTTAAGCAGATGGCCTGGAAGTTGTATGCACCACTCTATTACTCAATGAGAACTCTTCCCATGGCCACACCTAGCCACAAGTAAGGCTGGTTAGATGTATGCCCAGGAAGAAGCAGGGAATGCCATTCTTAGGGTCACAGAATTTTAATGGGTGTGTATGTGCAGGTGTGGAGGTCAGATGTCATCCGTGGGTGTTGTTTATTGGGAGATATCTGTTGTTTGTTTGTTTGATTAATTTAATGTATATCTACATGTACACCTGCATACCAGAAGAGGGCATCAGATCTCATTATGAGTGGTTGTATGCCACCATGTGGTTGCTGGAAATCAGACTCAGAACCTCTGGAAGGGCAACCAATGCTCT
>NC_034591.1:70233622-70260843 GCF_900095145.1 Mus pahari
TTCTTCTTCTTCTTCTTCTTCTTCTTCTTCTTCTTCTTCTTCTTCTTCGGATGTATTTATAGATTTATGTGTGTGGACATAAATGCCTGTTTATGCAACTGTGTGCTCACATCTATCTGTCTGTCTGTTTGTCTATCTATCTATCTATCTATCTGTCATCTATCTAGTGTGTGTGTGTTTGAGTGCGTGTGTATGTGTCTGCCACAGCTCATGTGTGAAGGTCAGAGGTCACAGACAGTCATGTGCACAGGAAGCCAGAAGGGGGTGTCAAGGTTCTCTTCTAACAGTGGCTACTCGTTCCTTTGAGACAGGGTCTCTTCCTGAACCCAAGGCATGCCATTTCTTAGCTGGACTGGAAGCTAGCAAGTCCTGGAGACCCTCCTGTCTCTCCCTATCTTGGAAGTGGAGTTACAGGCTTGCACTGGACTATTGGTTTCTTATGTGGGTGCTGAATTCTGAACTCGGGTCCTTGTGATTTGATTGTGGGGCAAGTTGAGTCATCTTTCCAGCTCCTTGTTTCCTGAGACAGGGTCTGCCGCTGGTCACTCACAGGAAGGCTAGGCTGGCTGACCAGTGGACTTTAGGGGTGCACTACCTCAATGCTGGGGCTCAGCCATGCCACCTTACAAGGCCAGCTTTTTACATGGCTGCTGCAGCCTGGACTCAGGTTCTCCTGCTTGGGTGGTATCTCAGCTCCAGGAAATCTGTGAAATCTGAGGATGGTGGTGCCTGAAAAGGGCTTTAGATTGAAATTAAATTATTCAAGGAAGGGCCAAGGTCATTTCTACTCTAGTAGAATCTAAATGATGACACTGCACATGGAGGGCTCCGGAGGGGACACAGCAAATCCTGTGCTTTGCATTTTTAGCAAGTGCAACATTTGCTGAATGGGAACAACAGGAAAAACCCATGTGGCCGAGGAAGGCAGAGTCACATTCCTCTCTCACCTGTGTAAAATCCACAGAGATGAGACGTTAGAGGAGAGGTCACTAAGTGCGTGAGTCCCAAAACCGAGGACCTGCTTCTGTTGGGATCCTATCATTCAGCTGTGACAAGATGCAGATTGGTTTGAGTCTTTATGTGTTTTTGTGTGATGAAAAGACAACATGTCCTAGGACTTGAAATGAGCAAAAGAACGAATCTAGAGTACCTTAATATGTCAGCTCATCAATTCATATCAGTTGGTATCAATTGAGCATGTGCCTGCAGTGGATTGGCCGTTGACCAGGGGGATCCATGATAAACACATACTCCTTGTCCTAAGGTCTGATCTGAGGGCGGGCACATGAAAGTCTCTGACCATCCTACAGGACAGAATGAGTTAGGCTCTTTGTCTTGCTCACATTGTGTTCTCAGAACCAAGACTGCCATGAGGCGATGAGATGCAGCATAGGTGACCCTGGTCAGAAGCATCTCGGGTTCATTATCTATGTGAAGTTGAATTAATGTTGGTCATCAAATTGCTGTGGAAAAGGCTCCTGTGGCATTTTTTAAAATAACCCCCACATTCAGATATTGCCACCCCATTCCTGGCCCACAGTTGATGAAACCAGTTCTAACTAATCCACTTCCTTGGGATGACTCACGCATTCCCATGGTAACAGCCTCAATCCACTCATGGGGCTGGTGCTCTCGGAAATTAATCACTTCTTAAGGTCCTACCCCCTAAAGCTGTCAAAGGGCAATTAAGTTGCAACATGACATTGGAGAGACACTCAGACCTAAGCAGTGTGGTGACACTTAGCGTTCAAAGTCGGTTGTGAGAGTTTGGATCCCAGTCCTGCTATTTATTGGTTATACAAGTTAGAGTAACTCTCTGAATTTTGGAGCCTCAGTTCCTTACCTGTAACCAACCCTATCCTTAAGTGTAATTTTAAGGAAAAACCGAGTTACTTTCTGTATGCAGATGGGCAAGTTGTTGCTGTTACTGATTTTCAGTGGATAGGAGAAGATATATAAGACCAAAGAAAATCCTGCAAATGTCTGTAGCCATTATTATTTGTAATAACCAGTTTCATGACAAACCAAATATATGCTGAGCCTTTGCTGACTCTTGTGAGCTGATTTGAGATTGAGCTTTTGTATGTGTGAGTTTGAATTGGGGACTTTTCTTTATTGTGTGTATTTCTGGCTTATCATCTGCCTTTCTGCAGAGGCTGTGCATGCACACGTGTGACCTCGGTGACAGTGTTTAAGTTCTCTGCCAACCAGGCTGGAAAGCTCCACAAAATACCCCTTCCCCAATCCCTCACAGGGCATCTTATTTTCTAAAGAAGTTTCATTATCTTTCATCTTAAAAAAAAAATTCCATGATTTTATTTTGCATCAGCCTTTGAAGTAGGTTTTGAGTTAAGTTCAGCCCCTGTGCCTGAAAGTTCAAGATTTTCTGATATTTTTCTCCAAAAATCATAATCACATTTGGTAAGCAAAGAAGCCCTCGCCGGATGGGAGGGATACACTGCCCTGATGCTTGGTGATACATAAGGACATGCTGGCAGAAATCTGAAAGCATTTGCATGCATACAATTGTCTGTCTGATGTTTGCTTCCATGCTTGCTCTCCTCCTCTGGCCCCCGTTCTCTTTGTGCAGCGAATTACCAATCCAAATACAGATAATGAAATTTCTGATCCAGCCTGCAAAGCAGATGTGCGTTTTGGATGGCATCTGGGGGAAAATGAATAGGTTCTCCTGCTCTTGTTGCTTTATCCAGACAGGACGGCGGAGAGGAGAAAGTAATTACAAGGACTTGTCTCTGGAGGTGGCTTGAGTGGCACTGACAGGGTCTCTTTCTCAGGGAATCTTGTAAGGATGCTATTTTCTGGTTAATAGCAATAGGTGTTATTCCTGGAGATGGAGTTTACGGATTAAATGTCTGTTCAGCAGATGGGACACCGTAGGCAGGAGGCAGAACACGACCTGTGCTCAAGGCTTCTGAATGGATTCTGTCTGGGGTGTGAGAAGTTGCTCCCAGCCCGAGGCATTGCCCAGCGTGAGAATCTGCCCTAGGGAGGGGTGAACAGCTGCTGGTTGGCTCCTGTGTATTAAGAAGTGACCAGGTCCCCAAGAAGAAGTAAGACAACTAGCAGGGCTGGCTTCATGTCCCTGCTTAGGCAACAATAGTGTCAGACCCTTTCATGACAGTGTGTTTCTGTTAGCTTCTAGAAGGTTCCTCAGAGACTCAAAATACCTTTAACTGATTTTTTTCTTCAAGGTAGCAAACATTTTCTTCTGTTTATCTCCTCATGGTAGACCTGAAGGCAATACTCTGGCCAGCATAAAATTAAAATGAAGCCCTTACACCCCGGCTTGTGAGAGAGGGTTTGACACAGGGTCTTGTTATGCAGCCCTTGTTATGTGTCCTCCTGGCTCTGCCTTCCAAATGCTGGGAGTATAGTCCCACTCCACTATGCCTAGCTGTAAACCATACTTCATTTTTTAAGATAAGCAAGCAAGCAAACAAACAAATAAACATCAATGTGTGTATATGTGTGCATGTTTGCCCATGTACACACAAATATGGCGCACATGTGGAGGTCTGAGGGCAACTCTGTGCCTTTCTTCTCTCCTTCCATCTTTATATGGTTTCCAAGGGTTCCAGGGACTCACAAGTTACCCTGCCTGCGCGGCAAACCACCTGCACCCTCTGGGACACCTCAGCAGCCCAACCCAGGCTGTCTTAAAGGCCCAAACCAAGCCGTTTTAGCGGTCAATAACCTGGATAATTTAAAGCATAACACAGTTACCTTTGATTCCACAGATGTGTGGTAAATCTCCTTTTCTTTCAGTTAAGCTTCATCGTTACCCGTTGTTGACCTTTTAGCATAGATCAAGTAGTAAAAACCAATTCTGTTCCTCTGAACAGGTTTCCAAACAACCCAAGTTTGTGCTGACAGCTTGTACAAAAAGAACAAATATTTGCTTTTTATTTCACGTAAATATTGCACGCTGTCAAACAAGATGGGCTTAAAGAGGCTAAGATTTTATCTTTCATAGCTCACTAAGGGACAGCTAATCTATAGCAGAAATAATTTTAAATGTAGCACTGCTGTGTGGAAAATATAGACCTCCCACTGGTTGAGATGACATTAGTAGAAAAAAAGATGAAGCTGAAAAATGTTACGAAATGTTTATTTTGTCATACAGCTTAAAATATGCTGAGGAGAGAGTAAAAAGAGAGAAATGGCTTGGAGAAGGTTCTACCAGCTATGGCTCTGTCGGAAATTAGTTTAGAGGCATTATAACATCTTAAATAGACATATGAAATGGTGTAACAACACTAGCACCCAGCCACGTAACGGAACACAACAACCACAGTGTCATTTTGGGATGTATAAATGAGCTATGAAGGTCTTTGGGCAGCCACTGGGTTTTCCGTTTCCTGTCTGTTCCTCTGTGCCCTGTTCTTTTCCATCCCAATCCTGCTGTCCGACTACACACTGCGCAGGCTTAAACCTTCAATGAATTTTCATTTGCTGATATAATGCACTCTGGTCTATGCAGAAAATATTCCTCCTGCACCTTACTGCTTCTGTGTGAATTTGTGCTGTCTTCCATCTTAGGGGCTGTGGGCCACCTTCCTGGGGCTCATTTCCTCATCCACTAAACTCACTGTGCAGGGCTATTGGCTTGTCAGCCCCTGAGCTACCTGACGGGTGTGACTGGCATCCCCCCAACCCCCTTCCCATTGTGCCTTGAAGAATTAACTGTTGGGTACTGTCAACAGCCTTATGTGATATACTTTGTACCACAGAAAGAGAATTTTAATAAGGCCTCCAAGGGGTCTGCTGCCATCTTTCGAGGGAAGGTTTCCTACGAGGAAGTGCATGGGAACTCCCAGGAGGCAGCTGTTGCAGCAGCCCCTGCCGAGAGGAAGCAGTGTCATCCCGTTTTATCGTTTAGCTGTCACCTCAGCCCTAGCACGATTCTGACAGGCTGCTCTTCCTGAGTATAGCCAGTACTGCTTAATGTCACTTTCTTGGTTGAACATCTTTATTTCTGACTTGTTACAAACCATTAACTAGTTTTCAGGTTTCAATGTCCTGGCTACTTTTGACTAGTCAGTCATTTGGCATAACAAGGTTTTTTTCTTTATCTTCTTGCTAAAGCAAATCTCTACAAGAAATGATCAAAGTTCCAATTTTTATGAGCCCTTGCAGATAGGAAGTGCCTGTCACCGGATGCAGGGTATCTTTTCTGAAAGCGTATTCTACTTCAGATAATAGAACTTGACAGACACTCTAGGTACCATTACAGTGATGGTAGCAGCCTTCAAACAATTTGAGTGCTGAGAATTTTACAAATACACTTGCTTGTGATGGTTTCAAATAGATGTAACAACATTGTTATTAATTTGAATTCCTAGATGCAAGGCTAGAATTCCTTGAGTCTGTTTTGAAAAGCATTAAACAGTTGTCAATCTCTATAAGCATATCTTTAAAGGTGTTAGTTGTATATTGCGTGGCTACAATGAAGACTGGCTGCTTGGATATTGATGTTAAATATGATCTGTACAGACATGGAGTTTGATGACATATTACTAAAGCATTAAACATGAAGGCTTTGGTTTGCTTTTGCACAGAGCTCCTCACGTAATGAAACCGAAGCTTTAAATGTTATTTTCTATTATTAAGGTTTTAAAAATACAATCCCTTTAAAATGTGCTTAAGTATTATGGGCATTTCTATTAATGAAACATCACATTATTTAAAGCTCATTTTAAAAAAAAATTGTTGCCTAATTAATGGGTTAAGGAGTTACAAAAATCAATTATTGTCCTAGTGATTCCTCTATCGGAGAGCAGGAGGTCAGCAAGTTCATAAACGCACAGTCAGTATATATGGCATTTTGTTGTTGCTTTTTGCTCTTGAGACAGTTTTGCTATGTAGCTCAGGGTGGCCTTGACATCCCCATCTTCTTGCCTCAGCCTCCCGAGTGCTGGGACTACAGTCTGACATTGTTTTTCACTTATGAAAGAAGCCCCAGATACTTGACAGTGCGTTCGGGAGGGTATGGTTAAAATTAAGCATGCACCGTGCAGCTATCAGAGGGATCATCGAGTTTTTAAGATGAGCAGCAGCTGGGTGTGCTGATAAGCATGGGCATCTGCATAGCTTTGTCAAGTTTCCTCACAGTATCTGAGCACAGACGGGACTTTTGATCCCCACCTCCTCTTTACCTGCACAAACACGGAACTCAGTCTGGAGAGAGACATTTCAGACAACCACAGGGTGTGAGGACCCCTGGCAAACAAGGAGGCAGAGTTGGCTTTTGTTTTATCACCCACACTGTTTGAACTTAGACTCCGAACTAGTTAGGGACACAAGGAGTCAAGAACCTGATTTAATAATTGTAAAAGGAAATCTCCGTGTTGAAGAAGGGTCAGATGGAAAGAGATAAATGGACTTGAAGTTTCTAACGGCATTGCATCGTCCTTCCGTTCTACTTGCCCTGACACTTGGAGTGTCCATGTCTCTTCAGATGTTTTAACAGCCTCCAAGTATGGGTGCATACCTTGAAACCCCCCAATGTTTGTTACCTCAGGCAGCAGCCATGGCCCTCCATTGGTTCCCTGGTGCCATATTTCATATCAGTTCATAAATTATTAATCATACACAGGTAGGTCAGAGGCACACTGACCCTGACAATCATCCCATAATATTCTCTCTTTAGCACTCAAAGAGAAGAGAACAGGGTGATCAATATGCACCATCAGAGGCACATCTCACATAGACACGGTGCATGCACTGAGAAAAAAAAAGATCTTTACAAAAACCTGTCAGCCTGGCATTAATCTTGTATTATGAGTAATGTGGCTATCTATGAATCTTTAATATTCCTTAAATGATGAAATTGTATGGTGTGCTCTACCAAAGCAAATCAGATAAAATGTTCGACTAGTTTGATCAAGGAAGATGTGGGTGCATGTGACTGGAAGATCTTAAAGCAGCTCGTGGGAACAGAAGGAGAACCAGCCAGGGAGACTCTGAGCCCAGAGTCATTGAGGTCTGCCCATATCCACAGTGCCTTGAAAGTTAACTGGGTAATAGAGGAACTATTTGGTTGAAACCATTGTGCCACATGACACACATCTCTGGTTAAATGCTACTAACAGCCAATATAGTACTGGCTTCCAGTGCATAATAAAAAACTACACCTGAAAATTAACGAACATGAAGATCCATGTTTCGTGCTTAAGATTTGTAAGTGAGAAACTGTGAATCCAGTGGTTAGCTGAAGCGCTGCTGTGTTCATTTTTGCCCTCGAAGTAGCCCTGGAATAATTTGTTCTGGGTTTAATTTTTGATGAAATAAAAGTAGATCAAGAACTTATGAAATTTGCCTAATGAAGAAATTTTAATCAGTGCTTGTTGAACTGAAGATAAAAAATATAGTTTGTTTCTTCAGATTTGAGGAGAATTAACATGTATCTGATTGTTAATATTTGATTCTTGTTTAATTATTTATGATATCAAGGAATGAATCTGTCAAGTAAATAATGAAATGCGTACACGCGGCATATGTAATTAGGTTAGGTGCATAAATCCAAAGTGCTCGCTTTAGGCTTGTCAGTGCAAAATTTATTAATAATGAGCAACGTTAAGTGAAGAAAGTTCCTAACGTATTCTACCTCATTAGTGTGGATCATAGCAATTGTTGGTCAAAGAAGAAAGGGAAGAGGAGGAGGAGAGGAGGAAGAAAGGTAGCTGTTGCCCTTCATTCACTTGGCAGTGCTTTAATGGCTTAAAGATCAGAGTGAACTGAAGCCTGTCTTAATTCCTTCTATTTAGAGATAGATGACTTGATCAAAATGGCTTGTGGGTTTGAATGACTGTTGTTAATGGAAGAATTCCATACTGAAAAGATACAGGTTCCAGGGCTTCCAAATCCAAACATTGATTTTCAGGGGGAAAATTCAACAGACATCTAAGGAGTAAAAATATACTCTGTGGGCTGGGGATAAAGCTCCGTGGTGGTAGAGCACTCCCCTGTGTGTGCAAGGTCCTGGGTTCCATCCCAGCACCACAGACAAAACACATATTCTTATGCAGGACTGTCAGAGTCCAGACTAAGTTGTGGCTTTAAATTCACTGTGAAGGTAAAAGGTTGCTCAGTAATGCTTTCTTCCGTCCCGTCCTCCCCATTCTTCATGGGCTGATCTGCCTGGGAGCAAGAGCCTGGCTACGTGTGCCCTGACCTGCAGGTTTGAAGAGATGCAGGAATGACTAGGATTCAGGGGGTAGAGGAGATATCAGGGACCCGTGTGTGAGACACAAAGGGGCAGAGGGTGGGATGGCTGGGGTCTGGTGGGCTGGAGGCTAGAGGATGCTCTTTGTCTCCAGGATGCAGAGTAGAGCCTTGCTCTTCTGAGTTGTGTGGGATGGGCAATACTACCTCGAATTAAAAGTCTAAAGTGATCACCTGGTTGGAGTGAGTTCTACCTTCAAGTTAGCTATCAAAAGCATCGTGTGACATAAAGACCAACAAGAAAAGAAGGAAGTCAGAAGGTTTGCTCACACCATCGTTAACTAGCATAATTTCCAGAAAGTTCTTTAAACTCTAGGGTCTCAGTTTCTCCACTGGATTTAATGTTCTCTGATTCACAGAAATGCCATTGTGGCATACAAGATTACCTGTAAGCAACTGTGTGTGTGTGTGTGTGTGTGTGTGTGTGTGTGTGTATGGTGTCTTTAAAACAAGGGAACAAGAGAGACAGAACTGTATGAACATCAGCATCTGACTGTTCCAGTTTCAGAGGTGGCTTACATCTGCTCGCTGAAAGAAGTGGATTGAGGTGGATCTGGAAGAATCTGAGGGCACGACAGAGAAGGTGACTATCCCACACAGTGCAGTGTACATCATGGGAGGCAGGTGCAGCAATACCACAGTGGTAGAAGAATAAGGTTGGGTTAGCGCAAGACCATGGAGGGTCTTGAAGTCTTGCTGGGGAATTCCTATTTCTTTTCTTGGCAGAGGGAAATATTTGAAATTAATACCACTTAACTCCAAAATTAATAAAACATAGTATCTATTTTGTATAGCTTTGCTTTTTTTTAAATGAAAGTATCACAGAATTGGAAAAGAAACTATAAAAAAAATCTTACTTTCCTTTCTTGCTCTCCCTCTCCTTTTTATTCTTTTGTTCTGTAGCATCTGTCTATCTATCTATCTATCTATCATCTATCTATCTATCTATCTATCTATCTATCTATCTATCTATCTATCTATCTATCTATCTATCTAAGATAGGGTTTCTCTTTATAATAGCCCTGGCTGTCCTGGAACTTGCTTTGTAAACCAGGCTGGCCTTGAACTCACAGAGATCTGCCTGCCTCTGCCTCCCGAGTGCTGGAATTAAAGTCAGGGTGGCTTCAACACCAGGCTGTAGTCCTTATTCTTATGTAACTTTTAAACACAAAACTTGGTAAGTCTCCAAGGAGTCTCCTCTCCACAACAAGGGGCAGCTGTGTTACCTTTCTCTTCTGTAGTTACTAGGTCAAAACAACACACACACACACACACACACACACACACACACATTCTTAGGACAGGAAGTTCCTGTTTCCCAGGCTGGTGTTGCTTAGACAGGTGACACATTCTTTTCAAAACCAGTCCTTGGACATGGCAAGGACTTGATCCCGGAAGGCAGAGACCACTTGTGTTGATCTCTGGTTGCAGTGGGAGAGGGAGGGTAAAGTGGTAGGTAGGTCCTGTCTATATACTGCAAGAAGGGCTCCGGAAAGGAAATTTACGGAGTGGTGGGAATATACCGCCTTCCTAGCTGGATTACCCTGGGTTCCTTTCCAGGCTTAGCTAAAACTGCAGTTTCCAGGACAGCCCTGGGGTGTGTGTGTCACACATCCAGGAAAGCAGGTGGCATTGCCTTACACTTCACATAGAGAGAGCCTCGAAGGTGCGTTCAATTATTGTTGGCCTTCCATGGGGGTTGTCACAAGGTGTGACTTCTTGCTAAGGAGGGAGACCTCGGTTTTTCTGTGCCAAAGGACAAAGGCGCCGGTAAATACTGTTTTTCCTTATTTTCCCATCTGGAGGATGGATTAGGGAGGTGGTCCTGCAGGTGCTTCCGTGTCCTCCGGGTGGCAGCAGGTCCCGAAAAGCTGAGGAGCAGGAGCAGCATGCAGTTCCATGCTGGGAACTGGATGGATGGGAACCCTCTTTAAGGCTGAGGCCCTGTGCCCTCCGGGGTGGTGACCTGGGCATAGGCAGGACGGGCGCCATCAGGGTTCAAGGTTAGGAACGCTGCTCTTATGAGAGCCGAGAGCCAGGCACGGGAGACACCGCGGAGCCTGGGCAACGCCCCGGACGCCGTCTCGGCTCTGCCAACCAGCGGGGAGGAGGCGCCTTGGGCCGCTCATTACCCCGGCGCGGTGGCGGCTCCGGGCCCGCAGCCCCGCGGCGGAGCGGGGGCAGGCGGCCGAGACGCGCGAGCCATTTGCATTCCCCGGCAGTCATTTTTATATGCGGAGGTAATGAAGTTGTCAGCGGCGCCCCGAGTGTGGCAGAGCCTGATATTCAAATCGCCTGCCGTGTCGCCTGCCATCCCCCGCCCCCGCCCCGGCCGTCCCTTGAGTCCCCGGGGCTGCGCCGCCCGTGCTCGCATCTCTCTCTTCTCAGCCGCTTTGTCTCCGTTGTCACACTCCTCCCTTCCCTTTGTGTCTCTGACGAGACTCTTAGTCTTAGATCAGAGGCCGCCCCTAGGTCTAGTGACCCTGCGACCCCGGGGATGCACAACCAACCATCTCCACATTGAAGGCCTTTCTGCACCCTTCTCTCTCTCCCCGCTAGCATCCTTGATCACCTTCAGCTTCAGCTGCCAGAAAGATGACCTAAAGCTAAAGTTAGCTGTGGGGCCCAGAGGGCTGTCCTCTTGTCTTTCTGAAAACGTATTTATGAGCATGTTTATGAATACAAAACCCAGTATCGGACTTATCCACCCAGGCCACCAATGAAAACACTAGCAGTCTTGGTAAGGAAAGGAGGAGGAAAGACAGGCACACTGTCTAGATGGGCGAAGGGCGACATGACCCCTTACACACCGGGTATTCATTTCTCAGCTGCCCATCAGCCTGCCCTGGCCACCTGGGACCTGCAGTGTGGTCCAAACCCTGCAAAGGCGGTGTGAGGGAAAGTGTGAACTTTCTCGGCAGGCAGTTGTTGTAAAGTACTCACTGGATGTTGAAAGGCTCATATTCTCGATATAGTGTGTGAAATAAAATAGAGTGTTATGATCAAATATTGCTTTCTATTCTTTAAAGCTGCGTGGCTGAGAACAACATTTACAATTATGTCTGTGACTTATATTCTATTTCTGTTGGGCAGTGTTGGTCTGGAGGTGCAAGATCCAAGGAACTTTCTAGCTCTGATTGTACCACCCACTCTTCCTCTGCAGATGGGTTGATGGGCAGGGAAAAGGGCAGTCATCAGAAGTGGTTGTCTGGGTGGGAAACCTCCTGACAATACAGAGTGGAGCCTGGAGCCCGGAGCCCGTGGCTTAACGGGTATCTGTTCCTTCCTTTGTTTACAGTAGGCGTGCCCGCAGCCATGCCACAGTCTCATGGTGTGCGATGTTGGCTTCTAGGAGTGTTTTGTGCTGTTTAGGGGTTATTTGTCCCACGCTAAACTCACTGACATGTCATTTAGAAAAGTGAATACTGTGTATGTGCTGTGACTATTTCGTAAGTACTTTTGGTGTGTATTGTTTCTCATCACGCACAGGCAGCAGCGTAAGGGCTCCCGGAGAATGCATTGGCATCGCGAGCTGCAAATGATCTGGCCTGGGGGAGTCCCTGAGTATGTGCTGGTTCCACATGCGGCCATGACTCCTACTGGGCTCTTATGGTACGCCTCACCAATGATCCGTGCACTAAAGACTCCCGGAATACACATTGACACGATAGACTGGAGTTGTTTGGGTCTATCGTGGCAATGATCCGGGAATAATGGCCGTATCTTGAGATTGGAGTGCTCGTGGTCCTAAGGCACAACCAGAAATGCCCCAGTTAAGCCCTCCCGTGGCTCCCAGTACAGGGCGCCTGGGTCTTTGACCTCCTGTATCCAGGCACTGTGGTATCATCAATGTCTATTGATGTTGAGACTTTTTCTCCTACATAGAAAATTTGAAACTCCGGGGCTGGAGAGATGGCTCAGAAGTTAAGAGCACTGACTGTTCTTCCAGGGGTCCAGAGTTCAATTCCCAGCATCCACATGGTGGTTTACAGTCATCTGTAATGGGATCCAATGCCCTTGTCTGGTGTGTCTGAAGAGATTGACAATGTACTCACATACATAAAATAAATAAATCTTTTTAAAAAATTGAAACTCAGTACTTACAGTGAGGTTCATGTAGAGTTTTGTCTGATTAACCACAGGCTGAAGAGCTATGGAAGGTTATATTTAAAGAGAAGAAATGGTTTAGGGAGAACACACTTGGGAAATAGATTTATGTTAGAGAGAGAATTAATACAAAATAAATAACCTCAATCTTGAGAAAACTTAATGGCTTACCCAAGATAGATAAAGCAAAGGTGAGTAAGAAGATGAAAGAGGCTAAAAATCATGAAGGTGACATATTCAGTAGTAACAAAATTCAACTATATAAAACAAGATAAAAATCTTCCCTCTGCTCCTTCTATACTTTGTAATGTCACAACCACTGATCATTTTTTTTTTTTTTTGTATATTCTTCCAGTACTTTTGTACGTGGACAATTGTATGTTTTTGTTCTTTAGTTACACAAATGAGTTAACAAGAAACATTATTCTTCAAGGTCTTGACTTTTAATTAATAATAGATTGAACATCTCCGCTCATCTTTTATAATGACTGTATGAGTTCTACAGGATAAGGAAGCCATTTTTTAAAGGCCTGCCATTTCTATCCTCACAACATTGAACATCCTCATATGTGTTTGCACTTCCAAATTTAGACAAATGTTTGTAGGGTAAATGTTCAGTAGTGGAAATTCTGAGGCAAAGAAATGTACAGTTCAATGCTGGCCCACACTGCCAAGTCAACCACCCGCAACTAACAGCCATGTGTCTGTTTTCCCACTCCTGGCCCAAGTTGTGTTCCATCGCTCAGCACACTTGTGATGTTCGAGGCAGTGAATTCTCCACTCAGCTCTCCGGTGAGAGTCCAGCGCTGGCACTGTGGTAAAGGCGGTGAATGTAGAAGTCACACTATAGAGTATGAAGTCCCGTTAGTCAAGATAAAAACATGATTGAGCCACTAATCACGCTGAGAGCAGATGAATTTTGGCGACAGCTTACCACCGTGGGAGAACTAGAATAAGCTCATACTGATTTATCTTTTCAGCAAATATTTATTGAGAAGTTATAAACAGTAAGAGTTCTCTTTTCAACAGCTTTCTGCTGCTCTTGACTTCTGAGAAAATTAAAAGGCATTCTTACTAGCCTGCCTTGGTTCCACATGAATGAAATGCCAGCTTTGTCTCAGGACCCATGCCCACAGGTCTTCATTGTAATGGATCCTGTGATGAGGCCATCTTGCTGGAAGATATTTTGGAGACCACTAATATTAATGTACAAGGCAGATGGTCAGGCAATGCAAGGCAAAGTCTCACCTGAGTCCCTCTGGCTTTTTGTTTTCTTTTGTGAAGCTCAAGTGTTCAAAAAGACTGGTGAGACCAACAAGACAGTCTTCTTCACTTATCTGAGAATTCCACTGAACTCCTTCATATCTGACAAGTCAACAGACATAGATGTTAACTTAGCACATTGTTGATCTTACGGGTGCTCTGTTCATGTTTATTTTGTTTCCTTCTGGATAAACTGAGACACATGGGAAACATCTTGAGTCTTGTGGTGATCTTGAATGATGTCCCCCAGGGGCCCACGTATGTGAATATTTGGTCCCCAGTTGGCAGTGCAGTTGGGGAGGTTTAGGAGGTGTGGCCTCGTTGGAGGAAGTATGTCACCAGAGGTGGGCCTTGAGAGCTTAAAAATTGTAGTATTTCCAGTTGCCCTCTCTGCTCCGTGCTTGTTTAAAGCTTGACTCCTCAGCTTGCTGCTTCAGTCACCAGGCCTGCTCCTTGCTCCCTACCACCATGCTGCCCCAGAAATTGTGTTTGAAAAAGAATGACCCTCATAGGCTCATATATTTGAATACTTGGTCCACACTGGTGGAGCTTTGGGGAAAGGATTAGAAGGTGTGGTCTTGTTGGAGAAGGTGTGTCACTGGGGCAGACTTTGTGGTTCCAAAGGACTGACCCCATTCCAGCGTGCCCTCTCTGCCTCCTACTTATAGACCAAGATGTGAGCTCTCAGCTCTTCCCGCTCCCATGCTTTGCTCTGCCATCATCAACTCCAACCCATGACGTCACAAACTCAGTGAAACGTTTCCTTTTATAGGTTGCCCTGGGCCTGGGGTTTTGTCACAGAAAAAGGAGAAAAACTAAGACAAGTTTAAGCATTGAGAGGGTCATACACGGTTCACGTGGACACCAGTATGGACTTCAACTAAGTCCTGGGTAAGATGAACCCACTCATGGTCAGGACTTCTGGGATCTGCAAATCTTTGTTCAGAGAGGGATGGAGGCCCACATGGTGTTGTGGTACTGAAAAGTATAAAGAAGAGCAGCTGGCGGAGAGTGCTACTCGGAGGGACCGACGGGACCAGGAAGGAGCAGCTGGCGGAGAGTGCCACTCGGACCAACGGGACCAGGAAGCATGAGCATTTCTATTCCAGTGAAGACCTGCAGATCTTAAAAGTAACTATTGGGGGCCATGAGTACCATAAAGCTGGTTACTCATCCCTACGTAGTACCCCAAATTCTGTGGCCATTGGCCCAGGGCTATGGAGATTTCAGGGCTATTAGACATTGCTGTGACTATGTTATAATGGTGGAGTTTGGCAACTTCTTGGAGAAGCTTGGAAGAGGAAGAAGTAATAAACTTTAGAATTATGTCCTAAAACAGTGTTTCAGTGGACTGGAGAGACGGCTCAGGGGTCTGGAAGCTTCTGCCCAAGTCTGACAGGCTGAGGTGAGATCTCAGGATGAACAGAAAAGTTGGGTTGAGTGTCACACGCATCTGCAATTACAGTGTGCCCCTCCCAGGAGCGGATATGGGAGAGTCATTGAAAGCTTGAGGACTCGAGAGGTTGTCCTCTGACTTCCAGACTCGCTCTGTGGAAACCGCAGCCACTCACACATACACACAAACAATTTTGTGCCTATGACATGCAAAGCAACTGGAACACATTCAGGTGCTCAACAATGAAGTGCCTCACCCCACCGGAGAAGATCTCATATAGCTCAGGCTAAGCCTAATCTTCTCCCCCCCCCCCCAAGTGCTGGGATTGTGTGTCTGTACCACCACTCTCTGCTAAACAAGGATTGGTCTCATAAATTCTTGAACAAGGAAGGCAGGACCTAGTATTTAAGCAACATAAAGGGTTACAGAGTTACTACTACCACCTCATATGCTCACTAGGTATGAGGAAAGAAACAACATGGAGATGATATAAGCCTAACTTGCTATTACATTTAAAGACAGGGAATAATTAGAAAAAAAAGTCCTTAAGGCCACTAAATTAAAAAAAAAAAAAGTCAAAGTCAAGAGCTCTCAACACAAACTATGCTTAAATCTAGATATGCCGCAATTTGCTTGAACTCTAACAAGACAGCTTCACGTCACAGACATCTGAACTGCACGGATGTCTTAACACTTAAAACCCGGAAGTACGTCACATTAACTGGAAACTGAGAAAGAAGAGCCCAACAGAGCCTGCAAAGTCAGTCCTGAACTTAGAAAAAGTCAGGAACATTTCAAGAAAGAATAATGTATTTCCATTTTAGAAGGCTCATGCTGTCTTTGATAAGTCAAGTCAACACAGCGGAAGATAGTGAAGTCATTAAAGATAAGAGTAAAGTCACCCGAGGAAGAGCCAAGTCCCTGACATCACACAGAGCTACAGAGAATTCAGGGTTGTAGAGATTGTTTGCCTGTCACAAAAAGCAAGAGGTCGTGCCCAACATGGTGGCACGTGCCTTTAATCCTGGGATTCAGAAGAGACTGGCAGATCCTTGTGAGTCCCAGGCCAGCCAGAGCTACATAATGAGACCTAGGAAGTCGAAGAACAGCCTGTGGAGCTGGCTCCATCTTTCCACCGGTGAGTCTGGAAGAATGAGCTTCGATCAGACTTCATGGCAAGTGTCTTCTCTTGCTGCCCGGGTTTGTTATAGGCAGCAAAATCAATCAAGGTTTGGCATGAGAGTGCATGCTTGTGATTCCCTGGCACTTGGAAGGTTGACAGTCATCGTCACTTGCGTGTCTAGTTCTAGGTCAGCCTGCTACACCAGACCCCATCTCAAAACCAAAACTAAACAAAACCATGGCATTGGGATGCATAGCAGGAGATAGTCTATTTACTGTGTTTAAGATTTGTGATGCTAACCCATTGAACATCTTATTTGTTGCTACTCTTGTTCCAGATTATTGTTTGCCCTTTTCATTAAAACTTACAGGGTTTTACGTTATTTATCAGGTTTGTCCCTTTCAGTTTCTGGCCTTTGATTCAGAATCAAGACTGCCATTTCTCCTAGGTGATAAAAGTCTCCACCCTTTTTCCTTCATTACTTTCACTGTCTCAATTTTCACATATAAGTTGTTAATCCCACTAGAATTTATCACAGTGTAAAGAAGGAAGCTGGGATCGGCTCAATTTAATTCTTCCAAATGAGAAAGCTAGCTTTCTCAAGACCATCCTGGAATACTTTATCTTAGTCCATTGCAAGACATTTCTCCTTTGACCTTGTGCTAAATGTCCACACATGCTTCTGGTCCATGGTGGTCATTGGGTCAGCTTCTGAGGCAAACCATATCATCTTTTAGAACTTCTTGGGCTATTCTGGAATGTTCTGTCAGAAGAATATAAAGACTATTTTTTTTTCAAGTTTCAAAAAGATCCTGTTGGGGTTTTCATTGCAATCGTATAATTTATGCCATTTATATTTAAGTAAATCAATAGATTAACTTGGAGAGAATTTTCATATTTCTGAGTCTTATATGAGAATCAAACATTTTTGTTTGAATACCTGTGTGTGTGTGTGTGTGTGTGTGTGTGTGNGTGTGTGTGTGTGTGTGTGTGTGTGTGTAATGGGATTTACCTATTTTTTTGGGACATGGGGTTGAGACAGGTCCCATGTAGCTCAGTCTGACCCTAAACTATATAGTTGACAATGACCTTGAGTCACTGATTCTCTGGCCCCCACTCCTAATTAAACTCTGGGACTATGAGTGTTCATGGCTACACCCAACTCATTATCTTTTCATTTGTTTCCTGAAGTTTATCTCTGGGGATTTTTTTTTTTTTTTTTTTTTTTTTTTGAGTTCTGTTGGCTGACCATTGAGTTCCTAGATATTAGATTAGGATTAGATAAGTCACTCCCTGGCATAAAACAAACTTGGAACTGGACTGCAGCAGCTTTGAGATCTACCAAAGGCAGTGTTTTAGAGGCCACCCACATGGACCTGGGGGTGGGATTTGTAAATGTTTAATTACTTGATACTGTGTGAGGCATTAGACAAGGAACTGCTTTAAGACCAAGTTAAATGGTTTGTCTCCAAATCCCCCCAATGCTGAGATTCCTTGAAACCTTCACTGAAGAGCTCTTACCCTTTATAGCCCATTTCCTGAGACTCTTCGAGCCCATCCAGAGGCTGGCTCTGTGTTCCATAGCTGAAAACTTAGAGGCAGCTACATCACAGTAGGAGGCCTGGCTCCTTCTTATCCGTTTAATTAATGATCCACTTGGGGTATGGGGTGTGGGCTTTCCAAATGGTAATGGCTTAGAAAAATGCATCGGAGGCACACAGACCATTTGGAGTACCCAGTTAAGAATGATTTGCCACATACAGGAGAGCTTCACATAGACTTTCACAAACATGGGCATTCAGCTCTGCTGATAGCCCCACATTCTTAATGGCATAATCACCAACATAATCCATTCAGAATAATGGCCTTTTAATACAGAAACAATTACTTCAGATAATAAAATAACACTTTAATTTGCTTGACACCAAGTTTGACCTATGCGGATCATCTGATGGTGAGGTGAGGGGAAGGGAAATCGGCTGAGCTCTAAATACATTATAAAGCGATAACACACCATGCACTTCAGGCCTGAAATGCTTTAAAAGGCTTGGCAGAAAAATAAAATGATAATCGGAGTAAGTTATTACTTTGGAATTTACAAAATACTCGGTAATTTGAGTATTGACTTCTTCTAGTTTCCTTAGAGAGAGAAAGCTAAGCCTTCAAGTTAATGCACTTAGATTAAATTTGTTCATTTTGAACACCTACTGTGGGAAGGGATTTAAGGCATGCAATCATTCAACAAATTGTTATTGCACGAAAACAAATACTGTGTCCTAGGAGGGAAATGCAAATGGAATCCATGGCTCCGCTACTGCATCGTGGCTTTAGATCTGTCTTCCGGCTCTTATAAACTGTTTCTAGTGTGTCTTTAATAGAACTGTTTTCCTAAGTGTCTTCACACTCTTTGGGAAGTAGGTGAGTTTTAAGTCTTAAATAATTAAAAGCTTCCCTATGTAATCCCCCCCTAAATTGGGAAATGAGCAGCCTTTTATATACTTAGTTTCATGGATTGTTGGGATAGGCAAGCACTCATTCTGTTTCATTTGAAAAGAGAAGACCTGGGACGAGGTTTTCTGGTAACACCCAAAGCCTCTTTTGATGACTGACTTCAAAGTGCCATTGCGTAGTGTTAAGTCATTTCTTCACTGCTGGCGAAATGAGTCAATTCAAACCAGATTATATTATAGAAATGTGGGTTTATTGGGAAGCTGCTCTTGGGCGGGCAAGTTCAATGGCCCCAAGGAAGGAGGTCAGGGAAGTTGTCATGGGAAAGAAATGAGAGAGAGGAGAGGGGAGAGAGAAAGAAAGCAAGCATGCAGAGAGAGAGAAGGAGAGAGAGAGAGAGAGAGAGAGAGAGAGAGAGAGAGAGAGAATAGAGAGAGAAGAGACCAAAATGATGTGTGGATTATATAGGGAAGAGCCACAGAGGGAAGGGCAGTCCAACCCCTGGGCTGGAAAGTTCAGGACCAGAGGCAGGGTATGCCAGGTAGGGACTGAAGGAAGCTGGGAGAACCTGGAGGCCAGGTCTGCTTGGATGTGTAAAATAGGCACTTCAGTCCCTTGTTCCCTGCCCAAATCAAAGACATAGCCAACAAATGAAGTCTGGACAATAAATTTCTGATAGCTAATTTTGTCTCTTATTAAATTAAGTATTTCTTAGGATATAAGAAGAAGACATATTAATCATTTATACTTTAGTGAGAATTAATTCATAGCAATTTTCTTGCAATAAGTGAGATAATTGGTATGTTTTTTTAAACAAAGAGGAGCCAGAGGTCAGGGGGACAGGAGCACACCAGTGTCTTACAGACATGATAGGACCACTGAACTCACAAACTCACAGTGTCTGTCGTTACCTGTACTACAATCCAGCAAGGAATAGGGAGGAGCTATTGACAGTTGATGGTTTCTGGGGAAGAGAGAGTCAGTTTTGTTTAATGATGTTGTTTCTGGTAGATCAATTAAGATGCACTGGATGTCCCCAAACCTCAGTGTACAGACAGTACAAATTACACTTGGGTTATATGGTGGTTTGAATAGGTATGGCCCCCATAGACCCATGTGTTTGAGTGCTTGGCCCATAGGGAGTGGCACTAATAGGTGTGGCCTTGTTGGAGAAAGTGCATTACTGTGGAGGCAGGCTTTGATGTCTCCTATGCTCAAGCCATGCCCAGTGTAGCACACAGTCTTCCTCTGTTGTCTGAGGATCAAGCTGTAGAACTCCGTGCTCCTCCAGCCACTTGCCTGCCTGCATGCTGCCATGCTTCCTACTATGATTATAATCGACTGAACCTCTGAAACTGTAAGCCAGCCCCAGTCAAATGTTTTCTTCATGGTGTCCCTTCCCAGCAATGGAAACCCTAACTAAGATAAGTTACAAGAAGAGAAATGAAGAGGGGGAGGACATGAAGTTGGGAGGGAGTAGAGTTTGAACCTTGGAGGAGTTAGAGGGGAGGAGTGGGGAAGAATATGATCAGCGTACATTGTATACATCATGAAATTCTCAAACAAATAATAAAACATTATGTTAAAATATTTGATATTACCAATTCTCTGGACTGAATTATGTCCCCCGTCCCCATTGCTCAGGTGAAACTGTAGCCCCTCTTCCTCCATGGCACTGTATGTGGAGACAGAGCCTTGGTGGATGAGATTGTAAGACACTGACAAGCCTTAACTGACTGGAGACCCCCTGAGTGAACAACTCGGAGTCAATGCAAAAGCAAGAGGAACGTTCGTGTTCCAGCATGCTGGGGTCACCCTGCACACAAAGGAGAGAGAATGACCCCACACAGCCTATTTGGTGACTTTTTATAGTTTTCAGAGCAGCAGCCATTAGGCACAATGTGATTGGCAGAACACTGTGACTTTTAAACTGATTGGTCCTTAGGGAATGAGGTGGCAAGGACTTCCCTTGTCTGTAGGTGGCCAATGGTCGACCTACCACCCTGAGGAATGTGTCTACCTGCTCTGGGCCTCCCCCACTCACAGGAGGCCGATGGTTGGTCCTCCCCTACCCCGTGTGGTCTGAGGAATGTAATTGGCCTCTCCCTTCTGGAGGGGAGGGATGCCTAAGTGCTCTAAGACCTTTCTCTTCCAGGAGGGGAGGGGTCTGGTGGAATTTTCCAAAGGTCCTGAATTGACCTCTTCAGGATAAAGGGTATAAAAGGTGCACTGCTTAAGTTTTTGTCAACTTGGCAAAAGGTAAAGTCATTCGGGAAGCAGGAATCTCATTTGAGAAAGTGCCTCCTTCAAATTGGCATATGGACAAGCCTGTGTGTAACTTTAATTTTTTTCAAATCTTATTTTTAATGATTGTTGTTAAATGCTTTAACCTCCCTTGTAACCCACCACCCACCAGAAGTAGTGGAAAAGAAAGGATACAGGGGAAGTAGGCCTGTTCAGAAATGTTCTTTGGAGCCACTTCATTTTACAGGTTAGCAGGCAGCAGCAGCTTGATTCACTAAAAAACACCTTATGGATACACCAGCAGTCCAGTTTGATAGAGTTGGCTTAGCAACAGTGGTGACGCGACCTAGCAGAGACAGCCAGGCCTCAGCTTTGACTTGAGTCAGAAGGAGGGACCAAAAGGAACACCAGGAGAAGTTCTCAGATGTGCCTCTCTCAGCGAAGATCAGGGGAGACATGAGACCCATAAGCATTGCACAGCTGGCTGGACCAGCAGGCCAAGCTCTGATTCCATCACTCTGTCGAGTTCTATTTATACCTCCAAACATCACGTGTCTAAGCACGTGCATCCAATCAGCCCGAGTCTACAGAGTCCTGACAAATGATGCTCAACTACGAAATGTAAGGTGGACCAATACATGCGTGTTGTTAGTAAAGAATCCCCCATCACGTGTCCTTTCACATGTTTGCTTTAGCAGAACATCCTCTCTCCTGTGTCTGCTTCATGAGTCTGCCTTAGTCTTTCACCTGAAAGAGAGCCTTAGTCATTCTTCCACTTCAGGAAAACCCTCCTTCACATGTTTGCCCCCATGGGAGCATTTTCTTGACCAATGATGAATGTGGGAGCGCCTTGGCCATTAGGGTAGTGCCACTGTGTGAGGTGCCACTGCCAGGGCAGGTAGTCCTGGGCTAAACCAGAAAGCAAGCTGAGCTAGTCATGGGAAACAAGCCAGTAAGGAGCACGACCTCAGGTCCTGCTTCTGCTCCTGCCTTGAATTCCTGCCCAGACTTTCCTCAGTAGTGGACTGTGATCGAGATGTTTAAGCCATATAAATCCTTTCTTTTTCTAGCTGATTTGATGGTCATGGTCACCATCACAGGAACTGAAAGCGAACCAGGACCAGGTCACAGAGCTGTGCGTGAGGAGGCTCTTACTGACACAGTTGGTGTGCTTATTCAAAAAGATAGGCCGTGCTCATGCTGACTGCTCTGTGAGAACACTGGAAGAAGGCATCTGTTGGCAAACCCGGTCTGGGATACTAGCAGAGAGAGCAAATAAATACACAGTGTTTAAGGCGTCAATCCAGAGATTCACCGGAGAAAAACCAATTCCACCATTTGGGTTAAATTTGAAGCAGGCTTTTAAAAATAAAATTAATTATTATTTATTATTATTATTTACTTATTCACTTTAAATCCCACTCATTGCCCTCTCCTCCCACAATCCTTCCCCCCACCCCTCCTCTTTTCCTCTGAGTGGGTGGGATCCCCCTGGGTATCCCCCTACCCTGGAACATCAATACTCTGTGAGGCTAGGCACATCCTCTCCCACTGAAGCCAGACAAGGCAGCCCAGCTAGAAGAACATAGCCCATGTACAGGCAACAGCTTTTGGGATAGCCCCTTACTTCAGTTGTTTGGGATCCACATGAAGACCAAGCTGCACATCTGCTAGGTCCAGCCCATGTATGTTCTTTGGTTGGTGGCTCAGACTTCAGGGCCCTAAGGGTCTGGGTTAGTTGACTCTGTTGGTCTTCCTGTGGAGTTCCTATCCCCTTTGGGGGTTGTAATCCTTCTCTCTATTCTTCCATAAGAGTCCCCAAGCTCACGCCGCTGTTTGACTGTGGATGTCTGCATCTGTCTGAGTCAGCTGCGGGGTAGAGCCTCTCAGGGGACAGCCATGCTAGGCTCCTGTCTGCAAGCATAACAGAGTATCATTAGTTGTGTCAGGGATTGGTGCCTGTCCATGGGATGGGTCTCAAGTTGGGTCGGTTATCGGTTGGCTGTTCCCTCAGTCTCTGCTTCATCCCCAATCCTTGTATTTCTTGTGACAGGATACATTTTGGGTGGAAAGTTTTGTGGGTGGGTTGGTGTCTCTATTGCTTGACTGAGGTTCCTGCCTGGCTACAGGAGGTGGCCGATTCAGGTTCCATATCCTCAATGCTGTGAATCACAGCTAAGGTCACCTCCCATTGATTCTTGGGTGCCTCCCTTATCCCAGGTCTCTGTCCCTTCCTGGAGATACCCCCTCCCCCTCCCCTTCCCCCTCCACCCTCCCCCCCTCCCCACCCCGTCAGTTGCAGATTTCCATTCATTCTCATGGCCATTTGGCCATCTCGCCTGTCCCTCCCCACACCTGATCCTGAAACCTCCCATTCCCCTCCCCCTCCCCTCTCCCACCCACTTCCTTCCTTCCCTCTGCCTTTTATGACTATTTTATTCCCCCTTCTATGTGAGTGTCAAGCTTCCTAGCTAGGGCCTTCCTTCTTGTTTAGCTTCTTTGGGTCTATGGAGTGTAGTACGGGTATTTTGTATTTTAGGGCTAACATCCATTTAAAAGTAAGTACGTACCATGAATGTCCTTTTGGGACTGAGTTACCTCACTCCAGATGATATTCTCAAGATCCATCCACTTGTCTGCAAAATTTATGATGTCTTTTTTTTCTAATAGCTGAATAGTATTCCATTGTGTAGATATACCACATTTTCTTTATCCATTCTTCAATTGAGGGACTTCTAGGTCGTTTCCAGTTTCTGGCTATCACAAATAAAGCTGCTATGAACATAGTTGAGCAAGTGCCTTTGTGGGATGGTGGCACATCTTTTGAGTATATGCCCAGGAGTAGTATAGCTTAAAGCAGGTTTTATTAAATATTAAATACTGACCAAGAGATGGACTTTGGTGAGGACCACTCCCTGGAATTTTCCAGCTGACTAGCACCAAGACTTACTGCTGGGATTTTCATGGACAAAACTCATTATGTGGAGGGTGCTTCTGTGCTTTGATTTAATCGAGAATCTGTGCTTACTGACGTTGAAGGCACTTGCCCTCAGCTGGTTCTTGATCAATCAATAATGAGTCCTTTGCACTCACTGGCCTTTGTTATACTAGGAAGTGGTCAGAGGTGGGTGTGTAGGATATAAAAATGTCAGGTCATGAGTTATGTGGTGACCATATTAAGACTCTGCATTATGCCATGGGAAATGGACCAAACGGATAGACAAGCAAACTATTCCTCCTGAGGGCAGGCTGTGAAGTTCACTTCTATTCAGAGTGGAGAATACAAAGCTCAGGGCAGTGAAGCTCCTGTAACTCAGAGGGAGGAGCAGAAAGTCCTTTCAGCTGATACTCTGCCTCCCTCAGCCTTGTGTGTATTTTGAGACATTTGCTGTAATTTTTAGAACTCTCTGTTCCTTGACTCCACACATGAAAACATGGGGGTAATCCTAGAATTATCTCTGTGCCACAGTGTTGCAGGTAAGGCACTTAGTGCAGGGCCCTGTTATGTATTAAGAATCCAGCTGAAGATTCTAGAAGCTTTCCTTTACTTGTTATAGCTGCAAACTACACAGCTCTCAAGTGAAGGATCACCTTTTTTCTCTTTCTTTTTAAATCAGCCTATCTGTAGTCTAGAAGCTATTTGCATTTGTCTTTTATGGAAATCGGGACCCCCATCCTTTTCAGCGCCACCTGGACCAGGCTTGACAGGCCAGGAAATCACTCACCCTTCAGAGATCACTGAGCCCTGCTCTTTCTTTCCCTGCCTTCAGCTCATCAAAAGCTCTGAGTGTTTATCTCACCCTTTCCAGAGCCCATCCCTTTGGATTGTCCTGGGCTTTACTGTCTTGTCCTGTTTACAATCATCATGTGAACACAGTGGCCTGGGATGAGGTAAGAGTTGGGTGTCTGAGACAGGACCATATCTGGCGCGCTAGGAGCTGTGCGACTTACTTTGCTCTGATGCTGCTGAGCCTATTTCCTGTGCTGCTGCCTTGATGGATCAGAGCTGAGAGAGATGGTAGAGTCTGGGCTCTGACCTGATGGTACCGTTAATGCTCTCTGAATCTCAGTGTAAAATGGGGACCTTAGCGGAAACCTGACTGTGTGACTGTGGTGACAGAATAAGATAGCCTTTGAGAAGTGTTCTCAAGCCTGGCATGGTGCCACGCGCCTTTAATCCTAGCACTGGGGAGGCAGAGGCAGGTGGATCTATGTGAGTTGGAAGCCTGCCTGGTCTACAGAGTGAGGTCTTGTCCAGCCAGGGTAACTCCGTCTCAAAAAAACAGAGAGAGAGAGAGAGAGAGAGAGAGAGAGAGAGAGAGAGAGAGAGAGAGAACAAAGACAGACAGTGAGACAGAGAGACAGAGAGGAGGAGAGAGAGGGGTTCTCACTCACAGTAGATGTAAATGCTACATCAATCTCGCTCCATCAGCTTTGGGTTTCTTCTTTCTCCTGCTTTGGTGCACTAAATGCAGAAGGCTAACAAATGCACAGGCTGAATTTACTAGAACACAGTCTCTATTGCAGGGACCTGCCTATTTTATACATTGTTCTGTGTCCAAGCTCTATAACAACATAAGCGACAATGGCTAATTAACTCACAAATACTGACAAACAGAAGTGAAGTCCCCCGTCACATCTCCTGCTGTCTCCTTCCACACGTGCAGATCTGATCCGCAGTGAGACACCTCATAGAAGTAGAAGTTTGGAAATACAGTTTTGTCATGAGTTATGTGGATAGCTCAATACTGACAGTCCTTCTCATCTGTCTGCCCTTGTTAGGTGCCCCCATTGCCATAAACAGTTGCTGTAGTTCCAGACATCACAAAGTGAGAGCCATTGGGACAGAGAGAGGACCCCTTTCCCACCTGTCTTGAGTCTCTTCCATGGTGGCAAAGTCTATAGCGCTCTGCCAGCTGACTTCTCCTTACTTGTCCATGTCTAAGTCAGCCACCAGCTTGGACCTGTCAGAATCAACCCCGAGTTGTGTATGGGAAGGGTAACTCAGGCCTTTTCCCAAAAGGCCGCTGCAAGGGCAGTGAAGACTGCTGCCTGCACCTACTTGTAAGAGTATTGAGGAGCAGGAAGAGAGTGATGAGGCAAAAATAAATTGAACAAGGTCACGACATAGGAGCTGTCTGTCCTATGCAAGCAGAGGGCTTCTGACAAGTCTAGCTCTGTGGAAGCAGAGATGTTCTCATTGGGCGGCCAGTGGGGCCAGCGCTTCCTGTTGCTTAGAATTGAAGCCGTGTAAAAAGGACAGCAGGAAATGTGACTGTGTGCATTGATTTGTCCAGTATACATTAATGGCCAGTGATAATGAGAGACTTTCATTTTGAGGCAGTTTGGGAGGTTGTACTCTACTCAGCTGCCTGCACTAACGTGCATTGCTGCCAACTGGCTGTGTCAAAGGAGAGGCCTCAGTGCGAGGTTAGGTAAGTCATACTGTGCGCTGTTACAGTGTCCCCTGGATTAGGTTAGAGATTCAGATACACCATGAAAGTTGTAGTATGACCTCATGGATGTGTCCTCGGCTACTTCTGAGCATGCACTAGTTCATTTGGTCAGGCTGGTGTTGACCTACTTAAAGAGAGAAATTATATGTAAAAGAGGTAGGAGTGTAAAGAATGTAAATGTAAAGAATGTGTTGACTTAATACTCTGACATCAGAAATAACCATCTACAAATAATATTTACCGTATTATCTAAACAAGAGCCTGGAACCTATAGTCGACACATTAATGATCTGCGGATGAAGGTACCGTCCAGATGCAGAAGCATCCAAAGTAGTGTGTCCTAAAATACCTGGCGATGCAAATCCTTTAATTCAGTCACCACCCTCCCTGCAGCTAGTTTGAATCTGTGAGGTTTGGTGGAGACCTCAGACCTCAGGACACTCAGGTTGGTGACACCAGAGGAAGCATGCTTGCCCCGGTTGCATCGAATGAATCCCATGTAGTCTGATTCAAAGAACACACTTCTAACCAGTTATAAGCGTCTAAGAAGTCACTTTCTTTCCATGTCTCTTGAAATGTGACACTTACCCTGTGCACAGCCGAGTTTGCCTCTCATGTCTCCAGGCAGCCACAGTACAGCAGGAGTTACAATATTTTAATAAATTTTATTCTCCACAAACTGCTCAGCCCTTTGCTCAAGAAGTTTGCAAGTGATTTGGTTACAAGTATTGGGATAGGCATTTTTACCTGTTTACCACTGAGTTAAGCATAGTAGATTGAATATATGATTTCAGCTCGGAGTTGACATAAGCATTTTTATTTAGGTTCAAACTTAGTTGACTTAACTAATGTCATTTGTTTAGAAGCTGTTAGTACAATAGGCAAAAGAAATGCATTGCCTGGTGACCTATTTAGATACCTCCTCCTCCTCCTCCTCCTC
>NC_034591.1:70260869-70287385 GCF_900095145.1 Mus pahari
CCTCCTCCTCCTCCTCCTCCTCCTCTTCTTCTTCTTCTTCTTCTTCTTCTTCTTCTTCTTCTTCTTCTTCTTCTTCTTCTTTCATGAATTGTCCTGCTAGAGGTCAGGATATGCCCGACTTGGGCAATGAATAGAGACACTCTCTACAGTCATGGTTCTGGGGCTTTGCCACCTTGCCTGTGGCCTACCATGGGCATGTGAGCTACACCCTGCTTTATTATCCTTCTAGTTACCAGGGCTCTGGGCTCTGTGTGGAGCCGAGACACGCTTTGTCTCCTCCATTCTGAGAGGGTAGGGTAAACAAATGACCTCTTGCCTGTCTCCGGAATTCTCTGTCTCTTCCTAAGCTTTGGGGTAGCATTGTTCCCTCTTAGGTTCTGGCTTAGCCTGCAGTGAGAAATCAGCCAGTCTCTCTCACATACCCCTGTTTAAGAATCTCCCAGGAACCTCAAGACAGAGAAAGTTATCTGGATACAGGATCATCATCAGTTTAACATAGCTCTTTGGTTGTTTTACAAACTAGTCCTTTGAGCCTTCAAAGGATGAATTTGAAATAAGAGGCCCTACCTTCAAGTTCCAGCACCCCTCTCCCCAAATACTGATTTTATGCTCCTGTTTGTGGCACAGGTTCAATGCTCTCCTACAGTGCTTATCATGAACTTAGCTGGTTTTGTGTTTCCTTTTCCTGTACCTTTTAGGGATGAGTCAGATGTTCTCGCAGTGTATGGGCAGCCTGGAGAAGGTGCTATTGTTTTAAGAGCTGGCCTGGAATTTCTCTCAGGGAGGAGACTGTCCGCCAGCCACCTTAACAGAGGCATTTGGCCATAGAGATAAAGCCCTCACAGACTGCCTGAGCAGGCTGGGACTGGATGGAGAGATAGCAAACTGCTCTAAGGAAGAAGTTTACAGGAACATGGAATTGGAAGGACAGAAGGACGTAGGAGAAAGAACTGGGGGTGGGGTTGGGAGGAGGATGGAATTAGGGAGAAAGCAAGATGGCAAGAGACAGGAAATGGGAGGTCGGCTTCCCATGGACGAACACTTCAAGACTTTTGGGGTCAGAAATAAGGTAAAAAGGGTTGTGTACAAGGTCTAGAGTCTTACTCAGCCACAAGAGGCCAGAGACAAGTGTGATCAAGAATCTAGCTGCAAGGAGCCATTGGAGAGAGAGAGAGAGAGAGAGAGAGAGAGAGAGAGAGAGAGAGAGAGAGAGAGAGTGAGACAGTGGCCCTGAGAACATGAACTCTCAGCCATTCTCAGACATCTAGGGGCAGGATGCTGGCCTTCCCACAGGATGTGGGCCAGAGCTGGAGCCAGTTTTTGTTTAAGGGAGAGAGTGGTAGTAGTTGACACCCATGTTACATCTGTTCTGGGGCAGGGCAGGGGCAGGGGTGGGAGGAGGGGGATAGAAGCATTTGTTTTTGTTTTTGTTTTTGTTTTTTTGTTTTTGTTTTTGTTTTTTTAGTTGGAGAATTTCTGGAATACTGATCTGGAGATGAAGGGAATGTTAGAGTAAGTTTTATGACTTGTGTCTCCTAAGAAGAAAAACACAGCAGCAGCATTTAGAAAAAGTTATTTTAAAGGATTTCTTCATCCTAATGAATAGAGATTGTCTTCAGATGATACAAATATTCCAAAGATTTAATGAAGTTATCGGGAGCCTTGTTGACATTAATTAGAGTTCGGTAATTAGAATTATAGTTATAGGAGCTTCTTCCTGCAAACCAGAGGCACATATTTCAGCATCTCGGGTTCGCAGTGCTGCTGGGCTCAGTACCTGACGTGCTTTTTTTTTTAAATATATATAGCAGCGCTTTCATAATTCTTTTTAAATAACCATGTTGATAGATATTTAATCGTTTTTTAATTAATGGTGGAGTAAAGCCGATTTATACTTGTGCTCCTCTGCCTCTGCCTCCGCTCACAAGCAAACTGTCAGCCGCCGGTGCACACAGCCACCCAAAGTGCCGGTGACACTGAATCCAATCAGGAAAACAGCGCAAAGATGAAAGGTCTTGCCAATGGGAAGTGAACTTGCTAAAGTACGCCTTTCAATGGATTTGGACAAAACTGAAAAATGTTGTTGATATCAGATCCTTAAGCCGATTACTGAAGCGTTCGATTTTTCAGTGTGTCAATTCATCACTGTCTACCTGGTTATATTTAACACTTTCTCCTGGTCCTAGTGTGTCTGCTGAGATAGGCACTTGCTGTCACCAGGTATCTACCTCTCTAGAAGGTCAGCAGACCAGGGGAGGCGATGGCTCCCCCCCCACCTTCACCACTGTGCCCCATCCTTCCTCAGGTACTGGTGACGGCAGATGGAGCCTCTGTGTCTTGTGGGATCTGAAATATTAATAAGCTAAGGCTTTTATCCTTCAAACAGGTTAGGCTTTCCTTTTAGAGGTTCTGTAAAGTGACCTGACTGTTCATGCATGACACTGGCTCTCCAGGAAGACCTGCCGCCACTGCCAGACACCTGAACCCCACTTTCCCCAACGTCCCTCCTCTTCATTTTGTCAGTGTGCTGGTTCACATTTTAAATCACCCCCATTTTCAGGGTCAGTTCGTTCTGTTTTGAGATGAGAGGTCTTGGGGTGCGCTTTAATATTTGATGGAGATACTGGCCTGGGGTGGGGGATATCATCCTTATTTACAAAGTTAGAGAGATATAGGTATCTCGGAGGAGAACTTAACTTGGGGGAAGCAGTGGATCACTAATGTGGGGTGTTTGATCCCCCTTTCAGAGCATAGTAGTGGTCCACGGCCCCAGTTTTAGAAGCAGTGATTGGATCACAGTCGTCTCACTTTTAAGTGGAAAGCCAAATCCACTCTTCTGCATATTCCTCCATGTTTTCTACAAAATCCATATAGTGTGATATGCAGTTTAGATTGTTTTAAGGGACTGTAATGGCTTTGGTTTAGCGTGTCCATTCCAGCCAGGCAATGAGTATCAATTTTGTTAATTAAGAACTTCAGACTCTTTAAATTTATAGTACAATTACAATTTACTTCATATTGAAGAGGGTCTTTACCCCGTGGCACCATTAGCAAAATGCCTGCTTGCGTTGTTTGCCGACAGTTTCCAGGCAGCCAACCTTCCTGGCCTTGGCCTCTGCACTGAAATTTCTCACTTAGGTGTCAACCGCTCGTCAGCAGAAAGTAACCATGAAGACTTTTGACTTAAATCTTTTTTTTCTTTTTTCTTTTTGGTTTCTCCCCTAAAGAAAAAGCCAATTCATCAGGTAGGGAAAGACTGCCTTCTGCAGTCCCAGGTCCTGCCGGGAGACAAATGACTGTAAAAATTTAAAATCAATCATTAACAGATTAGCTGTTGGTCCAAAGTAAATAGCAATCAGCTTATTAGGCATCAGGCAGAGTGAGATAAAGGGAGAGAGTTATTGAAAATGAGGATGTTGTCTGGGGCTCTGCTCCTGCTGTAGTGTAGAGGAAGCCGGTTCTTTGTTATTGTAATAACAAGTGGGAAGGAAGGCAGCCTGCTAGAGTTCCTGGTTGTGCTGGCCAGGGACCTGTGGTTTTCCGTTCTCCTCCTTGGCTTGACTTGTTTTTTTTTTTTTTTTTTAAAGATTTATTTATTTATTATATGTAAGTACACTGTAGCTGTCTTCAGACACTCTAGAAGAGGGAGTCAGATCTCATTATGGATGGTTGTGAGCCACCATGTGGTTGCTGGGATTTGAACTCAGGACCTTCGGAAGAGCAGTCGGGTGCTCTTACCCACTGAGCCATCTCACCAGCCCTGGCTTGACTTGCTATGGTGACACGGAAGCTGGTCTGTTCCTACCTCTTCTCTTCATTGACTTCTTCAAGACCAGCGGAAGGCTGCTTGCAGCCCAGAGATGTGTCTGAGAGTCACCAGTTGGAGGAAAAACCTTTCTTACTACTCTGCACACTTAGTTCATGGCTCTTTATTGGTTTGGTTGGGGGTGGATTTGAAGGGATGGTTCAGTAGTGACTCCCTCTACATCATTGGCTGCTTGGGGTTAAAAATCAGTTGAGGAGAGACCAAGGAAACACACTGTCTGTGATCTCTTTCCTAAGGTGGTTATCAACCTCAAAAAGAAAAACAACAATACCCAAAACATTAAAAAAACAACAACAACAACAACAAAAAAAACCGAAATGAAACAAGCAAGCAAGCAAGCAAACAAGCAAAAACCCAAACCAAAAAAACCAAACCAAACTAACTACGTAAACCAAAAACCAAAAACTAAACCAAAACAACCCCCCCCAAACAAAAAAAACCCAAACCCAAATCAAAACCCAAAACAAAAACCCCACTAACTGGATGGTGGTGACTTCCTGCAGAAACTTCTCAACCAAGCAGTCAAAGCTGATGTCACTAGCAACAAGACAGTGTCCCTCAGCACCTCAGAGGGACACAGCATCCCTCTTATGGTTTCTTAAACACACACACACACACACACACACACACACACACACACACACACACACTCACACTCACACTCACACACACACACACACACACACACACACACACACACACAGGAAGACTGAGGAACTGCTGGGATGGGAGGCAAAGAGCAGAAATAAGGCAGAGATGGTGTCTGGGCCAGCTCCTAGAACTTGGGCGGGAGACAGAGTGGAGAAGCAGAGAAGCAACAAGCCTAAAGTACGGTCAGGAACGTCTTTCCAAGTGAATGTCCTGCTTTGGAGAAGATTATGTATGCAGATAGTATTTGGGGAAGCCGAGTGAAGAGAATGTGCTATTTAATTTTTTTCCTGTAAAAAAAAACAAAACTTAAAAATAAAGAAAAGAAAAGAAGAGAAGAGAAGAGAAGAGAAAGGAAAAGAAAGAGAAAGATGCCCTGAAAGAAAATCAGGCTCTCCAGAAGCCTTGGTCTTGGGACCCAGCCCATGTCTGGGCCAGCTTAACCTTTTATTCATTGCCTTGTTTTCTTTGGGTAAAGCCAGAGGCCACAGTTGCTTTGTTCTAATGTATTTTCTTTAGAACGTGTTTCTATGACTGTGTGTTGGTTGTCCAACTATAGCTTTCAATAGGAAGAACAACTTCTTACCGGGAGCCGTGCTTCTTTGATGGGCAGTAAGTGTGTTCACTGAGGCACAATCACAGTCTATGGGGTGCTGGACGCCTGCTGTGAGTGACTTTGATGTTATAGAGTAGCGGTCTATTGTGCTGTTTATATATGTTATAATCTATAGGCTGGCTGGCTTGGTTCTGTCTCATTCTGCAGGCCCTTGTCTGCACTGTGTTGGATCAAGGGATAACTGAAACTTAAGACAGAAATACAAATTGAAAAAGCCTTAAACACAAGCACATTTTAATTTAATCCTTAGCTATGACCTATTCCAGTTAGAATTATTCATGTGGCCAAGCCCAAAGTCAAAGTGTAGGGAGGGGTCCTCCTCTAATCTACCACAGAGTTAGATATACACATTACATGTGCTGTGTGTATGTATAATTTATTTAGTGTGTGTATTTGTATGTGCGTGTGTGCTGTGGTGTGTATGTGGAGGGCAGGGCAGGAGTTGGTTCTGTCATTCTGCTCGGCTGAGGCTGGCTCTCCCACTTTTCCCGGCTGAGGCTGGCTCTCCCACTCTGCCTGGCCGAGGCTGGCTCTCTGGTGCTTCCACTGTTGCACCAGTTTTTATGTGGTTCTGGGGATCAACCTTGGATGGTCAGACTTGTGGGAAGAATGTTTTAACCACTGCACCATCTCCCAGCTCCCTGCTGTTTTTTGAGACAGGGTTTATATAACCTAGGCTAGCTTCAGAACTTGCTATGTAGCCCAGGTTAGCTTTGAACTCCCAATCCTTTTGCCTAGGCCTCCCAAGTGTGAGTTACCAAGTCTGGGAAAAACCATAACTGGCTTTTGTTGTCTCTTGCTGGCCTGCCCCTGGGCTCTCTTTCCTATGTAAATATAGATAGAGAGACTGGCCTGCCAGGATATAATCCACTCTTAGCCAGCAGCCAGCAGTGAGATGCTCACCCACTGTGTAAAAGCAGGCAGTCCCAGGGCACTGTCATTGGAATACTGAGCTATTAAAGCAGTGTCCAAAAGCCCCTCTCTCGGTTTCTGCCGGGGTCTGTGGGCACCATCATGGTCAGAGGCTCCAGGTAGAAGGCAGCTTGGCAGAGTCACCACTCATCTCTAGTCCTTTCCAAAGACTGGCTGGCCTGGCCAGGTCTTAGCCACATGAGTTTCCTCTCACTGTGTTTGTCAGTGTTCTGTTGCCGTGAAGAGACACCATGACTACAGCAACGCTCACAAAAGAAAGCGTTTCATTGGGATTTGTTTACAGTGTCAGAGGTTTAGTCCACTATCAGCCTGGCAGAGAGCATGGTGATATATGGGCAGGCAAGGTCCTGGAGAAGTAGCTGAGAGTTCTACAGTCAGATCCACAGGCAGCAGGGGGGAGAGAGAGAGAGAGAGAGAGAGAGAGAGAGAGAGAGAGAGAGAGAGAGAGAGAGACTTGGCAAAGCCCACTGCCAGTGACAATTCCTCCAACAAGACCCCACCTCCCAATCCTTTCAAAGAGTTCCTGCTCCCTGGCGACCAAGCACTGAATCTATGAGCCTACAGGGGCCACTCTTTTTATTTATTTATTTATTTATTTATTTATTTATTTATTTATTTATTATATGTAAGTACACTGTAGCTGTCTTCAGACACTCCAGAAGAGGGAGTCAGATTTCGTTATGGATGGTTGTGAGCCACCATGTGGTTGCTGGGATTTGAACTCAGGACCTTTGGAAGAGCAGTCGGCGCTCTTAACTGCTGAGCCTTCTCTCCAGCCCCATACAGGGGCCACTCTTATCCAAACCACCACGCTCACCATCCCTTCATCTCCTCACTCCTGGCTCGGAGGCTTCCTCTCTCCAAATGAAATGTCTCGCTCTCACCAAGTCGAAAACCATAGTTCAAGTTGGGCTTGTCACACAGGCTTGTAATCACAACGTTTCAGGAGACCCAGGCAGGCGATCAAGAGTTCAAGGCCCAATTTGAAGCAAAACAATAAAAAAGAGGCAGTGCTCAGTGGTAGAGCACTTGCCTGGTGTGTTGTGCAAGGCCTTAGATTCGATCCCAGAGATTACCAAGATAAAGACAAGCAAGCAAAACCCCAAAAGATAGTGCAAGTTGATACATTAGGTCATTTGGATTTTGAGACGATCCGATCCCTCAGCACCCCACCCTTCCCCCTCTACACAAACAGTGCCCCTATTCCCGGGACGTCCTGTCTTGGATTTTACTGCCTCCAGCTTCCAAGTGCTGGGAATTACAGGTTTGTATTTCCACACTTGGCAGCATTTTTGACTGGGAATATACTTTAAAGCACATAAGAGGCACTCAAGAAATTCATGATGCCTCAAAACATAAATTTCAGAATAAATCTCACCATCTCTCTAGTGAGGTAGGAAAGGATCAAGAGACACAGGCAGGAGAGTGCTTGCCACCAAGGCATGAGGACCTGAGTTCAGACTCCCAGAACACGAGTAAGAAGCCATGCATGGTGGTTCGTGCCTCAATTTCATTGTAGGGAAGCTGGAGGCAGGAGAGTCCCAGCGGCTTGCTGGACAGTTAAGCTAGCCAAATTGGTGCACTCCAGATAGTGGGAGAGAGCCCAGGCTGCCCTGAGTACCCCAGCCTTTCTTAGTCAGCTATGTCCACTTAGGTCCCCATTTCTCTCTCTTTCTCATGGTCCTCTGCATGTAAAAATGGCAGATTTTTTGGCACAGGGGTAAATTGCATTGGATTTTGGTGACTCTGGGTAACAATTTATAGGAAAAAAATCAGCACCTATTCCTGATAGCAAAGAGAAAATTTAAAAAGAAGTATTCCAATAAGGAAAGACTCAAGAGCCAGGTCTGGTGACACAGATCTGCCATTGTAGCATTTGGGAGGCAGATGCAGGAGAATCAGGTGTTCAAGGTCATGAGCAACTCCACAGAGAATTTGAAGTCAGCCTGAACTTTAAGCCTTGTCTTAGAAAACACCAACTGTAAAATACACAACCAAATCTGAACAGAGCAAAAGAAAACATGCTGACGTGCAACCAGAGTTTCAGGACACGAGCATCTTCAAACAGGTAGAGTTTAGCCTCCTGTCCCAGCGAGCCAATCAAAGGCACAAGCAGTGGTGAGAAACAGAGAAAGGGCTTTCATCAGTGCCTTTGGAAGAGGAACAAACCAAGGAGTCCAGAGACCCCAAATTTGTCCCAAGGGTCACTGACAGGAGCTTTAGTTTATAACAGAGGACGGCCTGGTACAGGTGTCAAGTATTATGCATAGCTAGGCGGGTGGTACACGCATTTAATCTCAGCACTGAGGCAGAGGTGGGTGGATCTCCGTACACTTGAGGCCAGCCCTGTCTGCATAGTGAATTCCAGGTCAGGCAGAATTACATGCATAATTAATCAGTGCCAGTCAGGTACGGTCCTGCCCACCATTGTCTCCGCTCTGGTTCTGCAAGAGGTCTGATAAATTATTAATCTGTTAATTGCTGTCATCACCTGAGAGGACCAATCTGGTCCTGACAAGCTGATGTCCTCCAGGGTGAAGCTTCTCCTGCATAGGTAATTGTTCCCATCTTGGGATGGTCGGCTCTGGGAGGAATTGTTTCTCCTGAAATGCAGAGTGACTGCAGGTTAGGACAGTGACTTATCTTTGCCTTTAGCTCTGCAAGGGGATAGGATGAGTTAGGTAGACAGACTCTCCAGTGAGTATCGCACCTGTGCAGAGAGAGGTGGGCGGCTGACCCAGAGCAAAGCAGACAGACACAAAGAGGAGGCAGAGGTGCCGGACCTTTGTCTTGCTTTCAGTTTGCCTGTGATCCCAAGGGAAGACTCTCCACATTTGTTAGGACAGTGGCTTCCCAGTGCCTGTTACAAAGGTGCATGTAAGTATTTCTGAAGGAATAGAAACTTCATATATGAAAGAAAATTAGTTCACTTTTAGGTGCAAAAGGACATTATTCATAAAGAAATAATTCTGGGTTGATACCTCAGATGATAGATCCATACCACATTGTCATTTCAATGAAATGCTAGTTTCTATTCCCCAGTGCTCTTAATTGCTTAGTGAGAATTTATGTCATACTCTTTAGAGTGTATAATAAAGAATCGTGGTTCTGGGGGTACCTAACCTTTGTCCAGTGTTCCGGTCCTGCAGGACAGAGCCAAAACTAATGTGCTCTGGGTGTGAAGGCCAGAGCTCTCCCACCATCACACTGCAACTCTGTATGTGTTGAGAATGGATCCTGCCTTCAACATCCTGCAGTTTTCATAAAAGATTGTTTCGGAGAGGACTTGACCTATCAGGACTGAAGTTGGAAAGTAGGTAGATCCCAGTGTGTTGGCAGCCCGCCACTGTAACTAATGACATAATCACTTCCGATAACAGAAACAACAGCCAGGAAGCGAGTGATAAACAGAGGTGCTTAAGCATTTACAAGGACGAATAAAGTGGCCACCCTCTGTTATCCTGGGTCCTGGGTGTGTATGCCACCCTTCCTGGTACCACAGTGAACATGGGAGTCTGGTCTCCTGTGGGAGTCTGGTGTCCCGGCTGGCTGGTAGGCGTCTGGTAGGTGTCGCAGTTGTCACTTGCAGGTGCTGTCCTGCTGTGTGATTTCCCTTTTCTCCCACCACTTTCCTTCACCCAGCTTAGCATCCAGCTAGATTGTGAAAGCCAAGGTTCTCTAAACACAGTCCCTCCTTTTTATGTCTCCCAGACTTGACACACCTCTGAGATGTCTCCCATCTCCTCTGTGAAGGTGTTCTGCTCTTGTGCTGGACCTGGGCTCCACAGCTTCTAAATCTGCCTCTGTCTCTGGCTCCTCCCCTATGGGCAGTGCCATGTGCTGCCTTTACCATATTCTCCTGGAGACTGAAACCTCCCTAGAAGGCTTAGTGAGCCCTTCTGCTGCCTGGCCCTTAGCACCCTTTGGGAAGGTAAGCATCTTACCTTAGTCTGCGGGTCAGGAGTCCTTCCTTGATGGGTCTCTGTATCCACCACAGCCTCACCTCAACATCTTCGGTATCTGTATTCAATGGTGTGGCATTTAAAACCACAGAACTAATTAATTAGTTAGTTAGTTAATTAATTATTGTCAAGCAAGCTCTCTACCATTGAACTACAATCCCATCCTTGGGTTATCAAGGCAGGGTCTTGTTCTGTAGTCCAAGCTGGTTTGAGTGCTGGGCTTGGGTCTGCAGTCACCATGCCTGGCAGAAGGTAGAATCCTCCTACCTTGATGCTCTTCGGTGAGTGGCTGCATCCTGCTGAGAGCAGCTCCCATATTCTCTATATCTTTACTCCCCTCTTCCCAGCTGGATAGTGAGGTTGACATTTCATCTGTGTAGTTTGCACCTATCAGGGCCAGTTGTTGTCCCTGGCCACTGATGGAGACATCCTAGAATTGGAGGGAAATTAGGAACTTGTACAGGACCTCAGAGGCAAGCCTCACCAACAGAATATAAAAGATGGAAAAGAAACAGACTCTTAGGCATTGAAGACAAGGTAGAAGAAGTGGATACCTCTGTCAAAGCAAGTATTAAATATAACAAAACAACAAAAACAAACAAACAAACAAAAAACCCAGGCACAAAAAATTCAGAAATTTGGGAATTTGGGAAACTATGAAAAGACCAAATCTATGACTAATTGGAAGAGAAACACAGGTCAAAGGCACAGAAATATTTTCAACAAAACCATAGAAGTAAAATTTCCTAACCTAAAGGAGATGCCTATCAAGGTACAAGAAGCATACAGAACACCAGATAGACTAGACCACAGAGGAGAGACAGAAGGAGCACTGCCTAGTTCTTTTTATAAGACCATAGTTGTTTTCATACCTAAACCACATAACTCAACAGAAAAGAGAGTTGCAGACCAGCTTCCCTTAGGAACATAGATGCAAAAATTCTCAATAAATACTTGCAAACCAAGTCCCAAGAGTACACCAGAAGTCCATCTACCATGATCAAGTAGACTTCATCCCAGAGATGCAGGGATGGCTCAAAATACGTAAATCAATAAATGAAAGCCATCATATAAACAAACTGAGAGGCAAAAAAACCATTAAATGTAGAAAAGGCCTTTGACAAAATCCAACACTGCTTCATGTTAAAAGGTCTGGAGAGATTAGGGATACAAGGCACATACCTCAACATAATAAAGGCAATTTACAGCAAGTTCATAGCCAAAATCAACTTAAATAGAGAGAAACTCAAAGCAGTTTCACTAAGATCAGGACAAGGTTGTCTATTGTCTCCGTACGTATTCAATACTGTAGCTAAGGTCTTAGCTAAAACAACAGGACAACTGAATGAGATCAAGGGATACAAATTAGAGAAGAAGAAGTCAGATAATCGTTATTTGTAGATGACGTGGTAGTGTGCATCAGTGACCCTAAAAAGGCCACCGGGAAACTACTACAGTTGATAAACCATTTCAGCAAAGTAGCTGGATACAAAAATAACTCACAAAAATCAGTAGTCCTCCTATATACAAATGACAAACAGACCAAGGGAGAAAAAGCTGGGAAACAACACCCTTCATAATAGTTATGGAAACACAAAAAAACCCAGGACAGCTAAAACAATCAGAATAATCAGAAATGGCCAGCCGGACGTGGTGGCGCACACCTTTAATCCCAGCACTCGGGAGGCAGAGGCAGGCGGATTTCTGAGTTCGAGGCCAGCCTGGTCTACAAAGTGAGTTCCAGGACAGCCAGGGCTACACAGAGAAACCCTGTCTCGAAAAACCAAAAAAAAAAAAAAAAAAATCAGAAATGGCTACAGGCAGTAAATCCCAGACCTTAAGCTGTACTACAGAGGTGTAGGAATAAAAACAGCATGGCATTGACATGAATACAGACATGTTCATCAGTGGGATAAGAATTAAAGATGCAAACACAAAGCCAGACACCTATGGACACCTGAGTTTTGATAAAGAAGCCAGAAATGTACACTATTAAAGAAAACCCAGCATCTTCAACAATTGGTGTTCAAACTGGACAGCTGCATGTAGAAGACTCTAAACTGATCCATACTTATCACCTTGCACAAAACTCAACTCCAAATGGATCAAAGGCCTCAACATAAAACCAGATATATTGAACCTGATAGAAGAGAAAGTAGGGAAGACCCTTAAACTCATTGGTGCAGGTAAAGAATTTCTGAACCGAACACTGTTTGCACAGGCACTAAGATCAACATTCTATACAGAATCCAAAATATATAAAGAACGCAAAAAACAACAAGCCAAACTGATATTGAGAAAACAAATAACTCAATGTTAAAACAAGGTACAGCTGTAGAGAGAATTCTCAAAAGAGGACACTCAGATGGCGGAGAAGCACTTAAAGATATGCTCAGAATCCCTAGCCGTCAGGGAAATGCAAATCAAAACTACTCTGAGATTTCATCTTAGACCTGTCAGAATGGCCAAGATCAATAAGACAAATGGTATCTCATGCTGACAAGGATGTGGAGTAAGAAAACATCCATCCTTTGCTGGTGTGAGTGCAAACCTGTGCATCCACTATGAAAATCAGTGTGGTGGTTCCTCAGGAAGATGGGAATCGATCTACCTCAAGATCCAGCTACACCACTCTTAGGCATATACCCAAAGGATGCTTCATCCTACCACAGAGACACTGGCTCAACAATGATCACTGATGCTCTATTCTTAATAGCCAGAAATTGGAAACAACTTAGATGTGTCAATGGGTGAATGTATAAAGTGTAGTACATTCACAAAATGGAATATTACCCACTGTTAAAAAAAATACAACGAAATTACCAATTTGCAGGTACGTGGAAGGGACAGGAAAATGTCACCTCTTTTCTTCACAAGAATCTTACTGGGGAAAGAAACTATCCTTAAGGGTAGGACCCATACCTAACAGTAGTGACCAACCCAAAAATAACCCATGGCGTCTTTGAAGGTTCCTTGACTCGTAATGCCATGCCAAGGCTCTCTGTCTTTAACTTTCCTTTTATTTATTTAATTTAGTTCTCTTTTTATCCTATAGAGTTTGGATATGCACTGTGGCTTCTAATTTTGTATTTTTTTAATGGGATTTCTGATTGTGTAAAGGAGTGTGTCTTTTTCTCTATTTGTTTCTTGTGTCGTTTGGGGGCTCTTTTTCTTCCGTTTGTTTTGTCCTGTTTTGACTTGTTTTTGCTTGATACCATTACCCCTTAGATGCCTGTTAGTTTTCTAATGTCAGTCAGAAAGGGACACATTTGGATGGGAGGGAAGGCGGAGAGAAACTGGAAAGGGCAGCAGGAGGGAAAACCATAATCAGAATGTGTATATATAAAAAAAAAAATCCTATTTTAATAAAAGAAAAACAACAAAAATAATGCTTATATCTATATCTTAAAGTGTGCAAACAAGTATTAAACACCAGACGCTATGCCTGTCTCCATGGATATTTTACTTCTTGGAATTGCTGTGAAAAAAAAAATTCTTCTTTTGAAGGTGGAGCTGACTTAGGATGGATCTCCTTCCCATCCCTTCCCTCCCCTCTCCTTCTTGTCCTCTCCCCTCCCCTTCCCTCCTTTCCTCTCCCCTCCTCTCTCCTCCCTTCCTCTCCCTTCCTCTCCTCTCCTCCTCTATCCTCCCCTCCCTGCACATTTTCGTCCCCTTCAGTTGGACCCGCACACCTGCCAGGTGCCTGTGTTTCAGCAGCCTGACCAACAAAACTTTAAGGTGATGGACATGTCCCCCAGCTGCACCATCCAATGTGGCAGCCATTAGCTGAATTCAGCTATCGAGAACCCAAAGTGTGGGCCGTTGTGTCTGAGCAACTGAATCTATTATATTCAAATTAATGTTTACTTGTTTAAATTAATTGTGTGTAACTAGCCACATGTTGCTGGTGGCTATCGTGCCAGACAAGGCAGACTTGGAGCCGCTTGCCTTGGCACCCGCTGACCCTTAGTTATGATTGTTGGGGCAGCTGGAAAACCCTTGGTTTTGAAGGCAACATCTTTGCTTCTGAGGACCTCCTTCCACAGCTTTAGAGATGTGACTGAGTCAGGCAAGAAGGGGGAGCCAGATCCAATCCTCATGCGTGAAAGCTCAGCCTCTTGCTTTTCTTCTTATTTAAAAATTGCACGCTAGGTCTCAGTGACAAGCTGGGTTCATAGCAATTTGGCCCATGTTCGCCCCAGAATTATTGCTGATTCTTTAATTCTCCATGAAGGCAATGAGTCTGCAGAGAATCTTCCTGCAAAGAACCATTATTAAGCATATTTACGGTAAATTACAGGCATCCGAATATGACGCCTCTGCCACATGGTTCTCACTCCACACTGCTCATATGTATTTCTGTTAGGACAGCTCCCCTCCTTTTTTTTAAAGCCAAAAGTGTGTGTGTGTGTGTGTGTGTGTGAGAGAGAGATGTTGCCCCTTTCGAGAACCACGAATTTTGTGTTGTGCCACGTTCTACATTGCACAGAAATTAATTGACATCTCAAAGCAAAGCCCCCATTCCATTGTTCCTGAAGATGAGGCAAGATATGTAGACGAAAAAATACACCAACGAAAAGAAACTGAACAGAGGTGAGGACAGAGGAAAGGTGCATTGTCCCGCTTTAGATTGGGCATAAAAACTCTATGCCTGTGCATAGGGCTGGAAATAGGAGACATAGAACCAGCAGGAAGAGAGAATTTTTATATAGCCCATAAAGCCCTTTGCAGTGTGCACTGCGCTCAGGACCCTGAGTAGGGTGCCAGCTATTTCCACAGAAGCGCAAGAACTCATTTCATGGCCTTCCTGTTCAGGAATGACCACAGAACAGCTGCTCCACCCTTACCTACACACAGCCCAGCCTCAACTGGCCATCATTGCCATTGCCACCATCATTGCCACTGCCGCCATCATCGCCACTGCCTTCAGGGGCCATGATAGCTCCTGAGGCCTCTGGGGAAGGTCTGTATCATTTCAGGAATTGCATGCTGGGGGGTAGGGCGTGTGGCTGTACAGTGGTAATTACCAGCACATGATTATTTTATTTTGCCTGAATTATTTATGATGGGAGGAAGCAGCTTGGAGAGAAGGGATCTGAGGAAGCAAGTTCAGTCCCACTAGCATTGATCCCACCTAGAGCAGGAAGAGAAAACCTATTAAGAGGAAAAAAATCACTTCCTCCTCCCTCTCCTTCCCTCCTCCTTATCCCACCCACCCCGGGCCCAGTCTTAGAAACAATAAATAAATAAATAAATAAATAAATAAATAAATAAATAAATAAAAGCTATAGGTGGCTGGTTGGAGGGGGTCTGGCCTGTGTTGGGGTGGGCTCCTAGCATGTGAGGGCTAAGCGGGCTCTGGGCTTCAGCCCTTTCTGGGCTAGCGCTGGTACATCATAAGCAGTGTTCACAGAATCAGAACCAGATTAGGCAACGTCCTATCGCCAGTCCTGTAGCCAATAGCGCTGGGTCTTAATCCCTGAGGTACCAGGCTCTCATTGCATTTTCCATTTCAGGTAGAGAGCTCTCTGACCTGCAGAAGAATTTGTGGGTGGTTTTTGGGATGCCATGTGTAGGTAAGGTTGGAACAGCTGCTCTGTGGTCATTCCTGAACAGAAAGGTTATGAAATGAGTTCTTGTGCTTCTGTGGAAATAGCTGGCCCTCTGCTCAGGGACCTGAACGCAGTACACACTGCAAAGGGCTTTATGGGCTATAAAAGCAAATTCTGTCTTACCACTGTTTCTACGTCTCCTATTTCCAGTCCTATGCACAGGAATAGAGCTTTTATGCCCAATCTAAAGCAGGACAATGCACCAAGATATGATGAACCCCAGAGCATAAACCAGAAGAGAAGCTGCCAGAAGGAAGCAGGGTGTAACTACGGTATGGGGGCATCAGTGTGAATAAAAGCAGGTTGGCTAGTTTCTTGGTGAACCTGGAAAAGCAAACTATTCTCCAACTCTTGGGTTGGCAAACAAGGGAGGCAGAGGAGCAGTGGCCATATCATTCATGACATTGCACGTTTAGATTTTAGAAAACACACACACAAGTGCCAGTAGAGGCAGAGCACCACTTGACATGACTACTTTACTTCAAGGAAGACCAGTAGGAGGTACAAGACAGAACCCGAGCGTGTGGGATGAGGAGCCCGAGCACGTGGGATGAGGTGCGAGAGCATGTGGGATGAGGTGCCGGGTCTGGAACAGCCACTTGAGATAAACAGGCTTCAGTTTTACACAAGGGAAAGGGTTTCCTAGCTTTTGCTTCATTGATCAGTTTTGAGTGCAATGTTATAGCACGTGTGAGTTGTAAAACTTTGTAATAAAATGTTTATTACACCTGCCCTAACTAAGAAATATATCATTACTATCCTGAGACTCCAGGAATCCTTCCAAAGGTGATCACAATTTACCGAGTAGCTTTCTCTTGCTTCTGATTATTTAGTTTTTGTAGTCAAAGTTCTACTACATAGCCCAGGTTGGCCTGGAATGGCCTCTCATTCACCTTGGACACACTCACCTTGAGATAAAGTGTCACATAGCTCAGGTTGGCCTTGATCTTGCTATAGCCAAGGGTGACCCTGAACTCCCAATTCTCTTGCCTCTACCTCCCCAGTGTTGGAATTACATGTGTCTATGGATGCCCACAGAGGAGAAGTAACTTTTTAACACCGTGGCTGGTAAGTGCAGATCCTGGAGACTGAATTATTGCTATACACCCCATGCCCAAATGAGCCAGCACTAAGGACATCCATGGTGTCTGGCCAGCCTGCCACCCACGGGCAGAACTTCCTCACCCCCACTCTGTATCAGCCCATCCCATCTCACCACAGCTCCCACAGGGAATTTTGATTTTATTTAGACATTTTGTCATTAAGAAACAAGGTAGAAAACATTCCTTCTGCTCTCAGCCAACCATTGGACTGAGTACAAGTTCCCCAATGGAGAAGCTAGAGAAAGGATCGACGAGCTGAAGGAGCTTGCAGCCCCATAGGAGGAACAATATGAACCAACCAGTACCCCCAGATCTCCCAGGGACTAAACCACCAATCAAAGAAAGCACATGGAAGGACTCGTGGCTCTAGCTGCATATGTAGCTGAGGATGGCCTTGGTCCTAAGAAGGCTCGATGCCCCAGTGTAGGGGAATGCCTGGGCCAGGAAGCAGGAGTGGGTGGTTTGGGAAGCAGGGGGAGGGGAGAGGGTATAGAGGGTTTTCAGAAGGGAAACCAGGAAAAGGGACATTTGAAATGTAAATAAAGAAAATGCCTAATAGAAAAAAGAAAAAAAAAAAAGATTTAAGGCAGGTCTTGGACTCAAAAAAGAAAATGTTCCTTCTTGGGTAGCACAGGATTTAGACAACGATTTTAGTTAATGGGAAGAAAACATCGTGAGAAAGAGTATCTGGACCAAGGCATCCTGAACCCAAACCTAACCACAGCTTGTGGAACCAGTGCTACTATTGGTGCTTGGCAAGACTGGAAGAGAAGCCCCCATTCCTCCAGGCAGCTGCTGGGGGTTCCTGGCAATGGGAAGTGTGTCGACTGTCTAAAGGGCTGCTCAAAATCACTTGCTGTGACGTAGGAGCACTGTCATGACAAGCTGACATTACCAGTGTTTTTACCAAAGCACAAGCAGAAGCGAAGAATCAAATAAATACACACTCACACTTCGGGATCGATAATATTACATTTTTAGGCATCAATCACTCACTCGGCATCTCCGATCCGCAGCTTCTCTCTTACCTTTTGTTGGTGTAGGCGCATACTTAATCAGGATGGAAAATGGGCTATTAGTTAAGCTGAATAATTGGAATCTTTCTTTGTGATCTGTCTTTAAAAGTGAACACATTGTCAGAGAGGAGTAACGGCAACATTCTTCGGAACATGTCCGACTGTAAAACAGGGCTGTTCACATGAAAACCCAATACAAGGGCCGAACCCTTAAGTTCTTTCTAAGTTGAAGAAGACACGTCTCATACTGAAGTACATCATTTTTCATGTCAAAAGAAAAAAAGGAAATCTTTAAAGATTTGGCCTATGGAGTAAACTCCCAAACGGGAAACAACACTTGACCTGTGATAAATGTAAACCCTAACCCAGCCATACACCTTCTTGGGAATGCAGCGCTCTTCGGAGGCACCGCGTGGGGGAGAAGAGAGTAAGTGGTGCATTCAGCGCCTCTGTGGAGGGAGAAGGCTGATAAGCTACTGGAGACATAGCCCCTCCTCTGGAAACACTGCAGACTAAAATGTTATTAATAAGTGTATCGTCTAAATCTCACCCGTGGAAAGGGCGATGTGTGATGAGACAGCCCTCCCACATTGTAAATGCTGAGTTGAGGAGATAGTTCCATTGGATAGGTATGAAAACATGAGTTCAACTCCAGAACCTTCATAAGAAATGAGTAGGGCATATGCACACTAAAAACTTAGTGCTGGTAAGCTAGCCTAATCAGGTTCCAGTGAGAGGTTCTGTCTCAGGATAAACCAGATGGACAGGCTCCTGAGGAAGGCGCCTACAGTTGACGTCTGCCTTCTACATACACTTAGACTCTCACACTTGTATGCATCAGAACACACACACACACACACACACACACACACACACACACACACACACACACACACACACAGAGAGCAATTCTTTTAGTCAATGGCAAATAATGTGTCATTTGCCCATGTGTATGACTTGGTTTACTTTAATGGTTTCGTTTTTTCAGCAGTGAGCTGTAATTTTGAGGATTTTGAGTTCTGAATTTATAAGCAAGATAATTTGGAATTGGCAAGTGGAAGGTGAATAAGATCGGGAAGTGAGGGATTGAGGAAACAGTGACATGCAGAGTATGTGAAGAGGTTCATTTGTTTGTTTGTTTGTTGATTATTTTAAGTGTTTGGCTGTTTTGTCTGTATATGTGTCTGCATACCATGTGTGTGCCTGATGTTCACAGAGGCCGAGAGAGGGCACTGGATCCCTTTGAAACCACATTTGCTGATGGTTCTGAGCTGCACGAGATGCTGGAAACCAAACTTTGATTCTCTGGCAGAGCAGCCAGAGTTCTTAACTTCTGAGCCATCTTCCCAGCTGTGTTCTTTAAACAAAAGTTATTTTGTTTGGTGTGTGTGTGTGTGTGTGTGTGTGTGCGTGCGCGCGTGTATGTGCACATGAACATGCCACCGCATGCATGGAGATGTCAGAGAACAATTTTGTGGATCGATTCTGCCTTTGATCTTTATGTGCGTTCCAGGGACCTCTCCAAGCCACCAGGATTACAAGGCAAGTGCTTTACCTGCAGAGACATCTCACTGGCCCAGGGTGTGAGCCCTGCTGCGGACGAAGGTGGTGAGGAAAGTGAATGTTAGAAGACAAACCTGGTTACTTAGATAGCATTGGCTTTACCTGGGTTTGGTAAGATAATATGTTCAATTACAACTTATATTTCCCTTTGTGTAGAATACGCAGTTTCTACGCTGTTTGCTCCCTCCATTTTGGCACAGTGGAGAGGGCGTGATGAGATCAAGCTCAGGCTCCTATACATAGCTCTACCAACTGAGCTATACTGCTAGTGTTAATGGTCTCTATCAAGTCTGCATGTGAGTGTATGTGCCACTTATATACTTCTAGAAATATATGTAATGCACGCACGCACACACACACACACACACACACACACACACACATATGTATGTGTGTCTAATTCTTAAACCATTCAACAATGAACTCTAAAGATTGCCCCTAATGTTCTCACAAAAAGAACAGGTGTTCAGAATGCAGTACTTGGAGCGGTTGGCCGTGAGTCTCACACCTTGCTTTAGCATCATGAATGTCTGAGTATGTTTTCTTCTTCTTGACTCTGAGCTTGTCTAGGAAACTGTTTTGGCCAAGCAGACAGAAGTGCGCCAACCCCGAGTCCTTTCTCTGTTTGCTTCCTTGTGTCCTTTGTGCTTCTCGTCGTCTCCAAGCCCTTCATAAGTAGCTTCGACTTTTTACATGACCTGAGGCGGGAAGCCGAGCTGCGGCACCCGCTAAGGTGACCGACCTCTGTCTTATAAAAGGGTGGAGGAGGGTGAATGGAAGCTGCTGTAACCGTGTTACAGAAAGCTTTGCAAAGTAGCATCCTGGTGACCACCGATAACTTACAAAGAAAGTCTTACAGAGCTTTCTTAAAAGTCAACTCGGGGCTGGAAAGATGGTTCAGCGGTTCAGAGCTCTCTGTTTGGGGATCAAGTGTTCAAACACACAAGCTTGTGTGTGTGGGAACATTCCAAATTCAAATCATAACAATAATCTCCAGTTTTGATCGGAGATGATTACTAAGCAGAAAGCCCTCAAACAGAGTGACCCTGGTTTTTCTTTTCCCTGTGTCAGAGCATAGAAAGCAGTTGTCTGAACGCTTGTTTTGACTCCTGTAGGCACTCTTGCTCAGAAGATGCCCCGGAATTGTAGCTCTAGCACTATTCGATCAAGCCTGGGATCTATGGCCTTGACCAAGTATTTACTGAAGATCAATAATTTGCCAGCTATAGAGGGCATTCAGCTTTATGGAAGTGAGCTACGTATTCATCTCAGAATGGTGAAGGTGACATTTGGTTAATTCCACGAGGTCCCTGTGAAGTGAGAACCAGATGCCCACGGCAGACTTTACAGGTTCTAGAGCGCCATATGTCACTTGAGTCATAACAACGGCTGTGGCAATCTGTGCCTTTGTATTGCTGATCATCCAAATACTAGTGGGAGACTATTCTGGGCGAGTAGACGAACATCTTAGAGCTGTTATGAGACCTCGTGCTTATGATACAACAAGACTCCCCTGGTCCCCGTGGCCCCCTGAATGACACAGCTTAAGTCTGGTGCACTGAGTCTCAGATGGGAGAGGCCTGTCATGGCTTGGTCCACAGGTTCTCCCAGCTGGTGTGGTAGAGACAATAAATGCTTCCTCTGAGGAGGGAATATAGATTTTCCACCCAGATAATCAAGGGGACGCTTTATGAAGGAGCTGGCCCTCAGGGACAGAGCTGGCATGTTTCCTTCTTAATGAATGACATCCAATGTCCACTTAAGCTCTCTGCTTGATAAAGTACCCCCTTTCCAGAGGCCGCTCATTTCTTCCTGGTTAGTCTTTGGAAGCCTCCAGGTGCTCACTGTATTTAATTATAGTTGCGGCCCAGAGAAAAGATGAAGTGTCAATATTGTGTGGAGGAAAACATGTGGAAAGGAGAGGATGGGACTCACGCAGGGAGCAGGAAAGAAGAAGTACCCCAGTTCAGCTGTTGCACAGCACAAGAGAGGGTGCGAGGCAGATAAAGGTCCACTGTGGAGGCCGGGCACGTCTCTTGTCCTGTGCACATCCCTCCCCAGTCACTGGAAGGAGGAGGTCCTGCAGTGTTGTATTGGCGTGTTCTTTTTACATGACAGGCTTGACTCTGACAAAACCCAAAGTCAGGACTATTCTGTTGAATAACCATTTCCACACCTTTGGCTGTGTAAGGTATTCTAAATTCATATATCATCTTTGTTTCGTGTAGAAAGCTGAGTAGACCCATGATTTTAATATGTGCTTTGCCTTGCTCAAGGGTGGGCCTTCACAGTCTTGTTTAAACTACATGACCTAGGAGCTGGAGAGATGAGACAACAGTTAAGAGCACAGGCTGCTCTTCCAGAGGAGCCGGGGTTTGATTCCCAGCACTGCATGATGGTGGGTGCATAACTAGCACTATCTCCAGTTCCAGGGAAGGGATCTACTTCCCTCTTCTGGCCTCTGCAGGTACTGCACCCATGGTGCCCATATATACCTACAGGCAAAGACCCATACACATAAAATGCAAATAAACAGAGGGGAAAAGAGGAAGGGAGAAAAGGAGGGAGGGAGGGAGGGAGGGAGGGAGAAAGGGAGGGAGGGAGGGACAGAGACAGAGACTAAATTACCTGGCTCACAGCTCTTTTCTTGCTCTTACCCACAACCCAGATCACTAAATCCAATTGGGCACCTACCTTAAGAACCAACTACTTGTTATTGGGACTAAGCTGATTCAACTCCCTCTTAGAGGACACTAGAATCAGTATATCAGGTATCTGAGCAAGAAGAGGCTGGTGCCAGACTGAAGGGCATGGTAAATTCAGCCGTGCGTGCCAGAAGCAGAAGTAGCTACTGAGGAGAGACAGGAAGAGAGAAGGCACGCATGGCAGAGACGAGGCACGCATGGCAAGAGCAGCCCTGGGCCCTGCTGGTACCTCAGCTATAGCTCTGGTTCCTGCTTGGCTGCATACCATTGTTTCCTACCTGCATTTCCAGTTCTCCAGGATCATGTGCTGCAGTTTTGCGAAAGAATCCTTCCCACTGAAGCTAACCTGGGTGGGCTGTTTTTTCCTGCACACACCTATAGTCCTGGAGTATCCCTGAATTTTCAAACCAAGTCCTTGGTTCTCAGGAGATCATTGGGCGAAAGATGTCCTATCAGGTCACCAGTTGGTGGCTAAAGCATCCCGGATCAGTGAGGTTTGAGGACGACATCAGTGACTTTGGTTGATAAGTGAGACTCAGAGGAAACAAGTTGATAAGCTATGTCTCTTGATGAGATCGAAGATGAACCACAGGCTTCGAACATTGCTTTATGCTGACTGTAGCTAAGTAATTTTTACAAAAGTGTGAGGTGAGCCAGCACGGTGATTACGTATGTGTATATGTAGGCATGTAAACACATATTCGTCATCTCTCATTCTTAGCACAGTCTCAGAGCTGAGGCCTTTGACTCTTCTAGGCGTCTGCTAAGATTTACAGGTCTATTCATGCTAACTATAGGATTTAACCAGGAGTGGGTAATATGAATGCATGCAATAAAGACTCTCAGAGCTTACCAGCTGCAGACGTTGTCAGTAGCCGGGTTCCCTGGCTCTGTAACTTGTAATTGAAAATTTTTGCATTTTAGTTCCATCTGCTGTTTTTAAAATTCTGTCCAACAAATGTCTATTAAAATAATACTGTTTCTCGGTCTACTGAAAGCTTCGCTTCAGTGGGAATGCATGCATATATAGAAATGCATTAATTCTAGCATATTGATGATTTGGAATTTTTTGTGATAATTTGTTTTTTTTTTTTTTAAGGTTATTGAAACTGTAGGAGGGATTTTTTTTTTTCCCAGAGGGGTAAATTTAGCAACTGTGAAGCAGTGATGAGAAATGTTAAGGTTAATTTTCCTTGGTATGCTTATGCATACAGCTGGACTATCAGGGGCTAAAACAATAGGGTTGGGGACCCAGGGACCTCTTTCACTCTGCCCTTGAAGAAGCTTTGTCCTTCTGTTCATCTCTCCCTCCATGGGAATCCTGCTCTTTAGGACAGAGGCTAACGGCAGCACAGTGAAAATTTTCTCATCTTCTCTCTGGCTAGATTTTTTTTGGGTGCAGAAAATTTCCAAGGCATCACCAAACAGCGCCACAGAATGGTATTGATATTATGGGATGGCATCAATAGCATTGGCTGTTTCATTTCCATCCACTTATCAGACATATTTACTTCTCAGATATTTCCTTAACCGGAATTGACTGGACTATAATTGCCTATTTCTTTGGTCCATTGGCTGTTAACCTTGAAGTGACTGGGGTAGAGCTGGTGAGGCCTTCCCTGTCAGGCCTGACCTCTCACTGTGCTGGAGAGTGCGCTGCCATGACAACGGCGACAGATGTCAGCTAAGCAATGTGCACCCTAGAAAGACTCCTGTATTGAGAAAATCGATCTTGTAATGGTGCCACAGAGCACATTCGCGGAACTGCCAAGTGTTCTAGGCTTAATCATTTATTTCATCTAGCAGAGAGAAGAAAACATAAAAGAAATGAAATGAATTTGACCTCTGTCTTTTGAGTGACTCCCGTGCTACGCTGCATTCTAGCAAGTGCCTCTTATGAATTTTAAAAAATTACATTAGGAATAACATTTTGAAGTGAAATGACTCTTGTAATGCCAACCCTCCAGAAACATGTTATTTCAAATGTCAGATACATAATAGTCATTTGCTATTTTCTGTGTATGTCCAGGGGTTAGCTCCATCTTGGGTATGTTTCAGGCAAATTATTACAAAGGAACCAGGAAGAGAGCAGACCAGAATATCTTGTGTTGGCTTTCCTGCCTTTCGTCTCAGCACCAGGAGGCTTCTATTTTGCTGGTCACTCCCAGGTTTACAGAGTGGCATGAAGAGCCTTGCATAGAGAGCGAGACAGCTTTCAGGTGCTTCTCAGTCCCCCAGTCTTCCAACGGAATGCATGTTCTTGTCTGTCTCCAGAGTGAAGTTTGTCTCCCTGACAGTTAATCTGGAGACAGCCTTCCATCACCCTGATAGGCATGTCATTCATGCCTTGACACCTCTCACTCATCTGCAGCTGGGCTGCTGGGCATGCAAATGATCAGAGGGCTGAAAACTGTAATCCCTCAACTGTGATGGCCAGTACGTCAATGTCACTGTGCTTGGAACAAGCCACTCTATCAGTCGCCAGGAAGAGGTAGAAGCGTCTGAACTCAGGGACCCAGTGTACTTGTGACCTTTCCTTGGCTGGGGTCAGGGTTTAAAAGCAAACAGCCCAAACCTAAACCAACCCCCACAGTTTAGAGACGGCAGACAAATCTCTCTGATAACCTTGCCCATATAAATAAATATCATCGAGAATGATTATGGCGAGAGGGATCTCAGAAGATTTTCAATGTGATATGTCTGTCTCTTGTGCCGGGCGGGGAGGGGGGGATATTTTATTGCATTTTTGCCCTCAAGTGGAGCTGACGGGAGCCAAGCTTGTAATTTAAATCAATAAGAACCCTTTACCATGGCCATAAAATACTTGGCTAAACCTTTGAAGTGGCCACAGTTGAATGCACAGTGAACACAGTATAAATGTGCCTTAAGATGTATTGTATGAGACCACTACTAAAACAGCATTCAAAGGCACCGGCCTTAAGCAACTTTTGTGAATGATGGGAGAGGGTCTCAATTGCTTTTGATCATTGGCAGGCCAGGATCACATCACCACGCAAAGTCACTGCAAACAAGCGAACTCAGTGGGTCCATCAGCCAGCAGACCTCTGCTGTCTTCTCTGCCCTCTCCACTTTCTCCTTGCAGAGGTTGCTGGGGCTTGGACCCCCTGTGAAACCAACAACCCTTGTGCTCCCTTGGCTGCTCCCCTCTTTTAGAAGGAGACTGGAACAAAGGCTGCTTGTTCACATGTATGAGCACAGCATGAGTGAAACACACAGCTGCCTGGGAAGTGTTCTTTATGTAAAGTCGTGGGGAGGTGGAGGCTTCTCAGGAATTCGTTTTGGAGGTGGTGCTCCCCAGAAAACTGTTTATCATGGTACATCTGCTGACATCTTGTGCTCTCCCATCTCACCCTGGTCTTCTCTTTGTCCAGCCATCTCTGCCTTTGTCTCCTTGTGAGAACTGATAGACAGACACATACCCCCTTACCTTTCTCTTTAGAGTCTCCCTGTTTGTCCCTTTCTCCGTCTTCCATGTTTTGGATTCCAGGATCCTCTTCCATTTCGCATTAACACCAATGGTAGTCATCTGGATGTGGAGCTAATCTTACAGGAATGCCATACTTGGTCAGTAGCAGGGCAGTCATTATGCCAAAGGATCAGACTTAAACCCAGGATGACAGTCACCTCCTTTCAGAAGCACAGGTCAAATGCCTTTGCCAATGTATGGGCCACTATCATGCCACCACAAATCACACCATCCTTGAGGTTTCTGGGTCTCAGGATGGCACTGCACGTGTCCCAGAGGCTAAGGAGATGAGTGTATGTAACTATGGGCCCTTCTTCTCTGGAAAGACATTTCTTTTTTTTTTCCTTTTTTTTTTTTTTTTTTTTTTTTTTTGAGACAGGGTTTCTCTGTGTTGCCCTGGCTGTCCTGGAGCTCACTGGCCTCTAACTCAGAAATCTGCCTGCCTCTGCCTCCCGAGTGCTGGGATTAAAGGCGTGCGCCACCACTGCCCAGCTGGAAAGACATTTCTGAATCATCCATCTGAAGGGTCTCAGGTCTGACTCTCTCCAAAGATCATGTCACATGTGTCTGTTGTGTGCAAGTTGACTGGACGTTTTACCATGTAGTCTCTGCAAACCTAACATGATTTGGTGTCCCGGGCAAGAATGACAGGGTGGGAACAGCCACAGTGCCAAGTGACAGCCATCAGGAAGCTGGTGATGTGTCTGGCATGTCCTCATTGGTGGTTTTCTATTTTAATCTGCTACGGAGTGAGAAGTTGGTGTAACCACTCAGGGTTGTTTGCTTGCCATCTTTACCACCCCCACCTTCCCCCAGACCACAGTGAAATTGTATGTCTTTCTTGATTTTTAACTCAAGAGTATAAAGCACACTTGTGTTGAGGGCTTTTTCTGTTTGAGAACTGGCCAGATGCACTTGACAGCTTAAAGTTTGGAGCTTTAAGTTTGCTGTGGAATGCCTGCCTGCCTGCCTGCCTGCTTGTCTGCTGCCTGCCTGCCTGCCTGCCTGCCTGCTGCCTGCTGCCTGCTGCCTGCCTGCCTGCCTG
>NC_034591.1:70288434-70313006 GCF_900095145.1 Mus pahari
CCCTCCCTCCCTCCCTCCCTCTTTTCTCTCCCCACAGGTGCCCTTTCAACTTCTGGTCATTCTCAATGAATTCCTTTTCAAGTTCCCTACAGAGACACTCCAGCCCGTCCAGTTCCCCCTCTACTCTTTCCCCAACCTTAGCTTAGGCCCTGGCCATGGGTCACCAGGAAGCTTGAGGTACTTCCTCTTAACTTTTCTTCCTGGCTATCTTGGTGCCAAGCTGAGGTTGAGTGACTTCTTTGACCTGTCAGGAGAGAAAGGACCCCACCATGAAGGGACCAGACAGCAGAAGGTGACCTGACCCTGGTGACCTCTTGAACAAATGGTGACTTCCAGGCAGATGGAGAGTAGAAGGGAGTAGGGGGACAGAGATTGGCAAGTAGTGGCACGGGGGCTGCAGAGACGGGAAGAAACAGGCGGCCATTCCCTGTGCTTGGCTGTAGCCAGCAGGCAGTTCTCCATCACCCCTCAGAGCTCTCCGACATCCCCTTGGTATTTCGGTGCATCGTGCGGGTGCCTTCTCAAACTTGGGCCTCATTACACACTCAGGACCTTTGCACCTACTTTGCCCCCCTCATTGAAGTATTCGTCTCCTCCTGCTAAGTTCCTGCCTATCCCTCAGTTTAAACTCCAAGGTTGTGGCCTCAGAAAACTCTTCCTCTAAGTAGGCGAGGTCCCCGAGGGTGATGTCATTCCTTTCCTGCCGTTCTGCTGGAACGAACACCTATGGTATTTAGAGATGATTTTTGTCTTAATTGCACCATAAAGTCTACCTTAAAATGGAGCATGCTAAGCTGGGTACGGTGGCTCAGGCCTACGGTCCCAACGCGCAGGGGACTGAAGGAAGAGGATTGTGAATCCAGGGGCAGCCTGGGCTACAGAGTAAGACTGTTTCAAAGTTAAAAAACTAACAAGCATCCCCTTGAAGCACCCCAAAATCCAAACAAAGCAAAAACAAAAACTTAGGAGAATGAGGAGACTACCAACAAAGGAGAGAGCAGAGAACAGAAGAGGGGTGTGGCTGAGAGGAGCGTCTCTGACCCACAGTATGTCTACAAAGGCTTAGAAAAGACAAAAACAACAAAAGAAGTAGACTAACTGGAAAAAACAAAACAAATAAGCAGATCATGCTGTCTTATATATGGTAGATTCTCAATGAGTAGAAGAAAATATAAGTTACATTTATTTGTGTGTGTGTGTGTGTGTGTGTGTGTGTGTAAGTCAGAGGACAACTGGTGACAATCAGTTCTCTCTTTCTATCATGTGAGTCCTGGGGAATGAACTCAAATTGTTGGGCTTGGTGGCAGTCACCTTATTCATTGAGCCATCTCACTGACCCATGGGTAATTTTTGAAGGAAGTATAGTAGGAATTTTCTCACACTCCATGGTAAATTCTAACAACCCCATTTTATGGATGAGGAAACAGAGGTTGCAAACACAGATCAGGAGTTCCCAGGGCCTCAGTTGAAATGTCATGAACTCCTGTTTCATTTGACAAAGATCCAGATCTGTGCATCAGTTCCTGTGTGCATGGACTTGAGCACGGTGTTAACAGATGCAAGGTAGGCTTCAGGGAAGGGCCTGCTGTAAGTGCATCTAGAAGGTTCTCGAAGTAGTGTAAGCTGGTGATTCTCAGAGAAATAGCCTGGTCAGAAGCCCAGGTATGTTAGGCTACTGAGCAGCCAGGATGGCCCTTCGGGTACAGAGAGCCTCTTGTCCTCTGACCCTGCTGAGACGGGCAACCCACTGGGCGGCTGCTGAGTGGAGAGCTTGCCTTTGAGAACAGGCTCCCTCTCCTACTGGCTGGGGACACTGGGCACATGGCAGACACTCTCCTCACCTGGCTTTTCTCTCCTGTCAAAGGAAGATCCAGCATGGCTCCAGGGAGGGACCTGACTGAGGCCTTGAGAAAAGACAAATGAGACAGACACATGGACAGGAAATCTGGGGTCAGGTGGTTTGAGCGCTCTGATGGAGAAACTACCGCACCCAGGTAGCTCTGCATGTTTATTATATAGCGTGGAACAGGAGGTGGGGTTATTACATACAGATAACAAGGAGGCAGGGTCTCTGGGGTACAGCTGAACAAGGGGGAAAGGACTAGCTGATCTCGGTAGGAGCAGTTTCTGCAGGGGAGCAGTCTTCAGGCCATAAACATCCAGGAGGGAGAAGACTATGGTAGACATTCTCTGTACACACTGTCAACATCCACACATGGACCAGAGGCAGGTCTTACCATCCTTCTGAGCCTTGGCATGAGTCTTTGACATGGTCAGATAATGTCAGCAATACACATTCGTCCAGATGTTCACACATTCATCCAGATGTTCACATACTCAGGACTTCGCCTGCTCCTACATAGCATGTGTTCTGTGGGGGTGGTTGTGGGAATGATGGGGGAAGGCACATAAAGCACCAAGCCCACTGCTGGCTTGTGATGTTACCTAATATTTGTCATCTCTCCTCTGTAGTGAGCCACTGGGAAGTGTCCCATCTGCCTCCTGTGTACCTAAGAAGGATCTGAGAACCTGGGATCCGGAAGGCCTGGTGGCTAAGAGCATTAGGGACAGTAACCATGAAGATAACTCTCCCTTGGTTTTCTTTGTTCAGTTAGATGGATGTAACAGATCTAACCACTTTAGATTGCAGAGTCAACAGTCCATTTAGAATGCTGTCTCGCTATGCCTTCTATTTGGTTCTGACAAGTTTTCATCATCCCAGCAGGAATCTCCATGCCTACATAGCAGTGACTCACGGTTTCCCATTGGTCCCTAGCTGCCATCCACCTGCATTATGTTTTAATGTAATTTTCTTATTTTTGGATACTTTCTATAAATGCAAGCACCCACCATGCGATTTTTAAATGTCTAGATCCTTTGAGTTGGTACAAGATTTTCTTAGGTTCTTGCTTGGTTATCACGTGTCAGAATGTAGGCGTTTGGGCTGTTTTCCTTTTATGGCTATAGTGAACAATTCTGTTAAGAACCTCCCTGTGTAAGTTTTTGTTTAAAACCTATTTTCAGTTCTTTTGGTTATATATCTTGGGGTGGACTTTCTAGGTCACATGGAGATTTTATTTATGGTTTAGTAGTGATGTGTTTGTGTGTCGAGTTGACATGGAGTCAGCTGTTTAGGTTTTTTTGTGTGTACTTGTCACAAGCTAGAATCACATGGGAAGAGGAAATATCAGTCGAGGCCATCAGACTGGCAGCCTGTAGGCAAGTCCGTAAGCATTTTCTTGATTAATGATTGAGGTGGGTGGGCCAACCCACCGCACGGGAGTTACTCCTGGGAAAGTGGTCCTGGGTTATGTGAGAAAGCAAATGGAGTAAGCTGCGGGGAGCAAGCCAGCAAGTAGTGTTCTCTCAGGCCCGCCTCAGTTCCTGACTCTGGATGCCTGCCTTGAATTCCTGTGTTACTTCCCCTCCATGATGCACTGTGGTGTGGAAATGTAAGGCAAATGGACCACTTCCTCCACCAAGTTACTTGGGGTCATGGTCTTTATCATAGAAACAGAAAGCAAGCCAGGACAATGTGCCATCCCAAGTCACTGTGCGCTGTGGGTTTGGGTTATGTGGATGGCACAGGGGCTGAGAAGGGATATGTAGGCCATGGCTTGCTGACAGTCTCACGGTAGGCAGACCTACACCTTGCAGTAAGAATTAAAGCCGAAAGGTAAACATGGAGCGGCAAAGAATTTTTAGAGGGATTTCATCCTCCAGTCATGTGCTATGCAGACCCTGAGCAGACAGATGTTCAAATCCTTGTGACCTGCATTGGCCTCCAGTTCCAAGTACATCGCCTAAGAGGATGTGCTGTCCCGGGCTTTGTGCTAGCCCAAGCTAGACCCTAGATGACTCCAGTTGCCAGTCTGGCACTTGGGTTTTGAGCCTTCTGGGCAGAAGCCTAAGATAAGCTAAACTCAATGTTCTTTGTCTGACCCCCCAGCCTGCATTTGGTGTCTATGAGCATGAGATACTGTTGCATTCTGGGATGAAGTCACTGACATAGAACAGAAAATGACTCTTTTTTTTTTTTTTAGGGTTTCTCTGTGTGTAGTCCTGGCTGTCCTGGAACTCACTCTGTAGACCAGGCTGGCCTCGAACTCAGAAATCCGCCTGCCTCTGCCTCCTAAGCGCTGGGATTAAAGGCGTGTGCCGCCACACCCGGCTTTTATTATTATTATTATTATTATTATAAGTACACTGTAGCTGTCTTCAGACACTCCAGTAGAGGGCGTCAGATCTTGTTATGGGTGGTTGTGAGCCACCATGTGATTGCTGGGATTTGAACTCCAGACCTTCGGAAGAGCAGTCGGGTGCTCTTACCCAGAAAATGACTCTTATGGCAACCCAAGATATCCTGGTGAGGCAGGCATGCCTATTGAACAATTAAGTGAATAGGACTCAGGTTCCCGTTTGGCTTAGCCTGGGGCACGACCCTCTTAACAATGCACGAACAGTCTGAGACCCCAACAGCATGTACTGTGCACGTTCGCCCTCTCTGAACAGCCACCTAGCAGCGCATTGGCATCCTCAGACCTGACCTGCACAGAGCTACATGAACACCTAACTGTGAACCGTGGAATAAAGTTTTCCTTGTTTAACATTTACCGAACACAGACAGATTGCATTTAATTGACTAGTTATGTCTGAGTACAAGAACGGGCATGCTGAACTAGTTTTGGGTAACTAGACAAACTATGCCTTTTATGTGAACATTTAGGGGGAATTCTGTATTTGCATATATTATGCATATGCATGTGGTTGTGCATATGATTAAAATCAGATGCATCACTGGAACAAATAAACACAGAAAGGTCATATAACATAAACCTGCCAATCAAAGTAGAGAACCGCCCAAACTAGGCCCCTCATAACCAAACTTCTCCCGATAGAGTCCATAGAAGAAACCTCGGGCAATAACCTGGGCCTTTGAGTGCTTTTACTCTTGTGGCCCAGCTGCCACCATAAATTAGTTTTTGCTACTTTTGAAATTCCTGTGTACTTTTGTTTCATTCTTGAATAAGATACCAAAAGCCTGGAAATGCCTGGTGCAGAACTCAGTCACCAGTAAAAGAGGGGGCTCTTCAGCTCAGAGTAAGTCCCAGGGTCAGATGTGAGCTCCATGTTGCTGGCCCCACCCCCAAGGTTCATGCTTGATCCTGCCCCTCCTCGAACTTAAAGGCCCATTGGCTTAGGAATCCAGGCAAAGAAACTAGCTGCCTAGACTCCTTTGGTCTTTCCCCTAGCTCCCTGTACTGCCTAGACTCCTTTGGCTTTTCCCTTAGCCATGCTTCTCCCGAGGCTCCCACCACACTGTGTTCTCTCCTCTGCCTTTTGAGAGAGCATAGCATTCTTAGGGGACTGGCTAACACCTACTATGTAAGGCTTGCACTAAAACTCCAGGCAATGAATTGCCTTCTCTCCTGCCCTCTCTCTGTATTCTCCAGGTGCTTATGTAAAGGCTCTGTGATGGTTAATTTCAATTTCAAGTCAACTCGATTGAACTGGAAGACTAGTAAGGTACTTCTCTGGGTGGGTGTGTCTGTTCGAGTATCTCCAGAGAGGAAGGCTTTAAATGTGGACAGCATTGTTCTGCTAGACAGGTCCTCGGCAGAAAGGGATAAAGCAGAGAGCCTATTAGCTTCCTGGGTGACCTGGAGTGGACTGCTCTTCTCTGCCCACCAGGATAATTAGCTACGCTCTGAAGATAACACACATCACACCCTTCCTCTCTTAAAGATGGTTTCTCAGTATTTGGTCATAGCAACACAGAAATACCCAGCGTAAGCTCTTATTGTCCTGCGCACCGTGGACAAGCCGTATACATGGGTGGACAAGAGTGTAGATGCCTGCGGAGAGGGAAGGACCTTTTCTCCACAGAAAGTGTGAGCCAGGAGGGAAGCTGAGAGGGGTCAGCAGACAGTGCTGTCTGCTGGCTTCCCTTGCTCTTTGCTGTCACTTCGCCCTCTTGATTATTCTTCTCACACTTAGTTGTTGGTACATCCCTAATTACCTAGAGACTTCTGCTGTGCCTGAGGTGGGAGTTTGCACGTGGATGCCGCTGTACTGGGGCAGCGACTGTGGCTGTCCTGTGGAGCATGGTTCAGAGACACATCTCTATTTCACACTTATTCGTTGAGCGATATTAGGAAATTTTGGTTATGATAAAAATGAGGTAGGAAAAAGCATAATTTAGCATTCTGGCACTAGGCTGATTTCTATGGTCCATACCTTTAATTTTTTTTATTATTTTTATTTTACATAGAATAAGAAGCTGATGCTACTCTCGGCTACTCCCTTAGGAAAATGTTTATGGATTTAGCCATCTCCTTTTGACGGTGCTACCTCAATGATTCTGTCTAAATGCTTCTCCATTAATTGCATCCCAAGGCCAGGTGTTAATGCTTGGAATGATTGGCTCACACTGAGACTAATTGAGATTGGAGTTCGTGCAGACGAGTCGTGGCTCCGAAGTGGCCTTTTCCTTCCAGAGTCTCAGGGTTATTTACAACATGCAGCATTTCATCCAAAGTTGTCATCCTTTTACAAGGCAAGGGCTCTAGAAACCAAGACCCCTTGGAACATCAGAGCCTACCTACCATTTCTGAAGATTTAAAAGCTTATGCCCAAATCAAGGCTACTGCAGTTTAGGTGTGGTTTAATTCTGTCTTCCCTATAAGCCCATTGTAACTGAAATCTTGGCCCTACTGACAGGTGGTAGAACATTTGTGGGGTGAGGTCCAGTGGAAGGTCCTGAGGTTACTGAGGGTAAAGCTTTGAAGGGGAGGGGCCCCTTCCTCTTGTTCTCTGTCTTCCAGACACTCCTGTCATGGCATGCCTCCATCTGTCATATTCACCAAAGGCCAAAACAATAGGGGTGTTAGATCTTGGACTTTGAAGCACCGAACTACATGAAACAAACTTTATTTTACTTCTTAAGTGTCCTGTGTTAGGGATTTCATAACGATGGGAAATTGGCACATCCACCTTGTCTTAGGTAGGGTTCTATTGCTGTGGTAAAACACCCTGACCATAAGCAACCTGGGGAAGAAAGGGTATATTTCATCCTTCAACCCTCAAGTCACTGAGAGAATCAGGGCAGGGACTCAAGGTGGGAACCTGGAGGCAGAAACCAAAGCACAGGCTATGGAGGAACACTGTTTATTGGCTTGCTCTCCATAGCTTGCTCATACTGGCTCTCTTATAGCACACAGGACTACCAGCCCAGGGGTCACACTACCCACAATGGTGCTGGGCCCTTCCTCATCAATCACTAACCAAGAAAATACATTACGGACTTGCGAACAGGCAAATCTTACAGAGGCATCTTCTCAGTTGAGAGTTCCTTTCCCGGGATGACTTTAGCTTACGTCAGGTTGACATTAACCAACCAGCAAACTCGTTTTACAAATTTGAATTGGTCAAATGATCTCAATTACTTACTAAGAGGCATTGATGAAAAATCCTATTCAGTTTTCCTTCAAGACGCATTTAATTCAACCAAGTATCTGCGGAAGGTAATATGTGCCAAGAGTTTTGAACTGGAGCACTAGATGCTACTTTTAGGTTCTATCGTTGTCTGTATAGACACACAAGCAGTATTTTCAAGAAACAGAGACAAACTAGATATATTTGCATACCGTTTGTGTCACAAATACATTTTTATTATTTTCCATAAAACGAAACCAGCTGGATGTGATGACTCATACCTGTAATCACAAGATGTAAGAGGTTGAGGCAGAAGGAACTTGAGTTCCGGGTGGCCTGGGCTATCTGTTAGGATCCTGGCTCACAAAACAAACAAAACCAGGGAAAATCTTCTCTGACCTTCTGGGTCCTCAGCAAAGACGATTTGCTCCCTTACTGCCTGCATTTTCCAGTCAGGTAAGGAAGCTTGCAACCTGAAAGTGTGAGGAGCCCTCCACTGGTGACAAGCTGTGGTGTAGACGTGAGACCTGTCACCATCCCTTCCACAACACACTCACTTACTGCCTCATCTTATTCTGGAAAAGCTGGGTGGAAACTTCTGGGCTTTGACTGTGGCTTCAGGCTACCGTGGCTTCAGTGACTTTGGAGCAGTCATGTCCCGTCTTAATTTCTGTTCCTCAGTGCTTAGATTGTACCCGGGATCTCATGCATGCTAAGTGAGCACTCTATAGCCGAGCTACGTATGCCTTTGTATGTGTGTGAGAGTGTTCGTGCAAGTGTATGCTCACAGGCATGTGGAGATCAGAAGCTGATGTTGGGACTCTTCCTCGGTGTCTTTTCACCTTACTCTTTAAGTTCGGGTTCCTTACTGAACTTGGCTGGTTCAGCGAGACTGTGTGGCCAGGAAGTCCCTGGAGTGCTCTTTTCCACTTCCCAACTCTAAGATTAGAACTCAGGTCTTCATACTCGTGTGGCAAGCACTTTACAATCTGAACCATCTCCCCAGCCTCCAATTACTTATAAATGATATTTAAATATTCACTCTTTTGGTCCTAGAATTCGAGAGTTGTAGGCGAATTATATCATGACTTGGTCTTCTTCCCTTCTGCCTTCCTAGATCAGGTGTAGCTCTCACTGCGGTCTGAAAGATCCTTGGGATGCTCTTCTCTCTGCATCTCTGGACCAAACCTCTTCCCACTCCTCCTGCTCCAACTCTACTCTTTAGAAATGTGGTCCTCAACCATCCTAATGCTGTGAGCCTTTAATACAGTTCCCCAGGTTGTGTTGACCTCCCCACCCCAGCCATAAAAATCATTTTGTTGCTACTTCAACGTTATAATATTTCTATTGTTATGAATTGTCATTATCTTCAAATGTCTGATATAGAGGACATCTGATATACTACCCTGTGAAATGGTCATTGGAAGTCTTGGGGCACAGGTTGAGAACTGCTGTTTTAGACTGACTTCTAAAACACCAGACTGTCTTTTCAGTGGCTCTGAGCTCTAGGCTTCTCCGTCTAGCACACTTCAATTTTTCTTTCTGGAGCTGGAGTTATTTCCCCTCTAGGTCTCAGCTTGGTTATCGCCTAGGTGCCCTGCCTTCTCTGGTTCCCACAAAGCAGGACTGTCTTTTTCTCCTTTATCTTTGTCTTTATCTCAGCACTATCTTCACTCTTCCCTGGGCCTTTGCATTTGGTTATTGCTTCCCGACTTAACTGTTTGTTTTATTTCTCATCAGACTGAAAAGTGCTCATGCAAGTATCACAGGGGCCAGAGCCCAGCAGGATGGCAGGCTCTCATCTTGTATGGTTGACACTGTCAGGTGTCCAGACAGACCCCACTTCTCAGCTTCCTTTAAGGCTATATATAGACAGTTCTGGGTGATGAAGTTGCCACCTATGGAGTATGAAAAGAATAGATATGCCTAATTCTGCACTGTTTGCTCAGAAAGGACCCACGATTTACTCTCCTTGGCTGGTGCCAAGAGCACAATGCTACCCGTGATCAACCGGACCATGTAGATGAAGATAGCACGTGCTCTGGAGAGTGATACAGCACGGATGGATGTTTGCATATGGACTAGCTTCCCCCAATCCTATGCGCCTTTAAGTGTTACACGAGCACAGAAGGAACCCATGCATCTCCCAGCCACTCTCCTTGGTGGTCTTTGGGTTACGTGGCTTAGTGTTCAGCCTGGATGCTGTTGTTGAATGAGCAAGTGAGTCACTGGGGCCTGTCTGGTTCACCTGGTCCCACTGCAAACACTGGGGTAAGAGAGGAGGTAGGGTCTACGACAAGTCATCCGCTGTGCACCTGCCAGGGATGTTCCTGTGCCGGTTGGTTATCTTCATCCCTCTTGCAATGTCTCCTTGCACCACTGACAGATTTTATTCTGCCACCCCAAAGAAACCAAACTGCAAAGAATGCCAGGGTCTGTGAGGCCAGTGAGTAATGTTTCTCATGTTGAGAGCCCAGGTGGCTATGTTAAGGGAGAGCTGTGTGTGACTGAATTCCATCTCACAGATAGTGGCAGCCAGTGACCCTTGTCAGAGCCGAGAGTTCCCCCCACGTAATAGTACATAGTTCCAAAGTGAATGTCTGTGACATTTCATACCTGTGACATTTCAACTTTCAATGTCAGACAAATGTTCTTGGAACGCGCTCCTTGATGGGTGGTTTCGTTTATTGAACTCTTGAGCAAGTGTATTAGTTGGGAGTGTGAGTCCCCTGAGAATGGTCAGTTATGGCTTTAATCTCCAGGGAAGAATTGCTCTCTTCTTTTAGTGAACTTCTTTGCCTCGGGTTGTGTGTATTTTTAAATGCTACTAGATTTAAGGAAAGATGATGTGACCATTTAGTTAAAACCATACCCTCCCAGAGGCAGCATTTTAATAGATATTAGGACTTGGGGCCCATTTTAAGTCTGTTCCTCCAGCAAACAGACTTTGAGATGGGATTTAAGGATGGGATGTTTAGTAGAGAATGTTCTAGAAACAATAGCTACTTGGTCGGGAGGTTCATTGAGCGAAGGAAGATTTGAGGAATAATGAACCCAGGACCCCAAGCTCTCAATGGAGTCGCCCCTGCTTAATAAAAAGTGATTTGGGTTCTGTGTCCTCCCACCCATTGGCCAATATATGTGACTCACCAGATCCTTGAAGAAGACACTGTAAGTTCTGTGAAATAGCTCCCTTCAGCAAAGAGCAAGAGATAGGGAAAGGCTCAGATGGAAGTAGGTAGCAAAGATTTCTGGAGCTGGGGAAGGGGTACTGTGGTGCTGAAGTAGATCTGGGCAGGGTCCCTCTGTCTGCTTTGAAGTCTGAACAGTATAGGATGCTTAAGCCAGGGTCCTGTCTATCCTGCCCCATGTTGTCTCTTCTGTACTTAGATTTAGTTCCTAGTAGGTGCTCAGTAGACACTTGCTGAGAGAGTAAATAGAAGAAGAATATTCAGGATCATTTCAAAGGATATATGAATTAGGAAACTGTCAAAATTGAGAAAGTTTACTTTAATCTTCACAAATAGTGACCAAGTCTTATGGCTATATTAAACCTACATTTTCATAAGTCCTACCGTGTACTATATCTCCAGACATTGTAAACAAAATGTTTCGAATCTACTCCAGTTGTCAGGAAGGTGGTAGATGTTTGCTAAGTAAGAATAACTCATTGTATTTGCAAGGAAAGTGCTGTTCAGGTCAAAAGAAAACCCTTGGTACCACAAGGCTGGGTAACAGGATGGGTCCTGAGCTGTATAGAGAAAGTGGGGCAAGCAGACAGCATCCATTTTCTCTCTGCTTTCTGACGTGGACGCAGTTTGACCAATGACTCCCCCGCTTTGTGCTGCCGTGGTGGGGCAGTGTTCCTCCCTTAATCTGCTTTTGTCAGAGTGTTTGATCACAGCAGGGGCAAAAATGTGGTCGTCTCAGTGAGAGGAGAGAACACGTGTGGCAAGCCCAGTAGTCGGAAAAGAATAAACTCCCAGGGCGATCCTTCCGCCTTAGGGGACATCTGTGAGCTGGCTGGTAGCATGCTTAGTACAAACCTCTTAAACTCTACCCCCCACAAATGTACAGATGTAGCAGAGCGTGTCTAGTCTCCCCAGGCGCTCTCAGATAAAGTAATATGGCAAGAAAATAAATCATGCAGATTGAATGAAGAAGTAGAGATAGATAGAATGTACAGTTGATGCGACTATATATTTCCTGTCAATGTAGAGATGAGGAAAGGGAGGGTTAGGGGACTGACCTGGGTGAGTTCGTGTTGGTGGGATCGGATAGCAAAGGAGAGGCTCTGTGCTTAAATCCAGCTCTCCTGACTCCAGTGTGCCAAGGTCAGACAAAAAGATACGGGTGGATCTGCAATGCAGGAACTTTTCTTTGAGAATAAATTGCATTCTGGGACACGCGTATGGAAGCCATTGTTCTCTGACATGGTATGTCAATTGCTTCATCTGTGTCTGGTGAATGGAAACAATTACTCCAATAAATTCAGACTTAAGGTCATAAATAGGTTTTTAAAAAGCCAGTTGCTAAGTAGACTTTGTCTTAAGGATAAGGCCAGTTCTGATGTGTATCCTGGCATTTGTCAGTAGTGCAGGTGGGAAGCCGAAACAAGAGGCTCATGAGTTCAAAGCCAGCCTGACCATATAGTGAAATTCTGAAAAACAAAATCATTCGAAGCAACCAAGAAAAAGATAAGGCAGGCTGTTTTGTTGGGTCAGTTTTGTGAGATTATTTCTGGAGAAGGTATTCATGACCCCTGAGTTTCCCTCTCTTTCCATGATCCCTCCATTCCATTTTAATGGAGTGTGACATCATGGATTTTTACAACCGGCATAAAAGAGGCATGATTTCATTTGCTATAAAAAGTCCAGTCAAGGTAGGTTCTGTTGTTGTCATCTCCTCCTCCTCCTCCTCCTCCTCCTCCTCCTCCTTCTCTTTTTGAGATAGTGTTTCTCTGTGTAGCCCCGGCTGTCCTGGAACTCATTCTGTAGACTAGGCTGACCCCGAACTCAATAAAGATCTGCCTGCTGCTGCCTCCCAAGTGCTGGGATTAAAGGCAAGTGCCACAACTACCTGACTCAGTTATGCTTCTTAAAGCACCCCAGCATTTAACACTGGTCTTAGCTTGTACAGCAAGTCAAGAAAAACACGCCCCCCCCAAAAAAAAACCCCACATTGTCTGAGAAATGGCACAGTGGTTAAGAACACTGGCTGCTCTTCAGAGGACCTGGGTTTGATTCTCAGCACCCACACAGTAGCTCGCAACTGTCTATAACACCAGCCCCAGGGAGATACAACGCCCCCTTGTGTTCTCTGTGGGTCCACTGCATACACGTGGTACACAGACATACATACATACAGGCAAAACATCCATACCCATAAAATAAAATCAAATAGATTGGTATTGGATGACTTTTTTTTAAAAAAATTAATCACAATGAAAATGGGGATAAAACTACTTATAGTCTAGGTTTTTGGGCAAGAGCATACCAAAGTTCAGATGCTCTACTGCTCTGGAGAACACGGGTCTACCCACCAGACCCCAAGAAGGGAAAACTGAGGGAAACCCTTAACCTATGACTCAGAGAAGGCCAGGTGGCTACCATTTGTTTCCTTCAGAATGACGTCAGCATATTAAAAGTCCTCATCATAAGGTGTACAGGGTGGGGAAGGCTTAGAAAACAAGGTGCTGAGATACATGTAACTGGAGTGGCCATCTCAGCGCATTGTCTTCACTGTGGTGCGGGTAAAAGAGGGGTGCTGATCATGTTCACTTTGTGTTGGCTGGCAGAAAAATCAGACTTCCTTGGACAAGCTTGAACATCGGTCCCCAGTCGATACGGGCTGTAAAAGAGCCTGGTGAGTGTGTGGACACAGCAGCTTTGTGAGAGCTGCTCAGACACTGGCTTAGGGACTCACAGAATGTTCTAGGCCTCCTTTAGGAGGGTTAGAGGATTGGTGAACCTTGGCATCTTCCTTACGTCTGAGTGCAAGCCTGGTAGCCTGGTAGTCTTCCTGCCATCAGTTTAGTCAGCCATGTTTCTCAGGCTACCCTCCTGGAGAATGTCAGGCTTGGGCACGAACCATGATGTTGCTCAGTTCTTACTTTTCCTCTTTTGTGTTGTAGATCATCTCAAGGACCCAGGTGCCCGGCTTAGGATGAGTGTATGGTTAGATGGCACCAAAATAGAAACAGGGCTCTTGATAACACTCCAGCTGCTATGCGTGCCGGCTCTGACCCCGTACCAAGAGATGCAGAACTGCAGAGTAGCTCTTGGCAACTGTCTAGGGCGGGCATGGCTCTGACTTTTGGCTTGAAACAACCACAGGTTCATTACATCTGTGAGTGCTCTGTTACTCTGTGTGGGCGGATGCCGGCTTCAGCCGGGAATCTTGTTCCTGCGGATACTCTGTGTCTCATTCCTATAACCATACAGGTCATCACTGGGCCAGGCATCCACAGTTAATTCTCTTCATCTCTCCCCATCAGTCAATCTGAAGGCCTCCTTAATTATTTTTATTGCTTTTCTCTGAACTCTTTTCAATTTGCTGGCATATCGCTTTTCGAGCAGCCAGATACCCAGAAGTGTTCTTCAGAGAAATTATAATCTCCTGTGCATGATGTAATGCTTTGGCCTAGGAAGTTGGAAATCACGGCGGCAGTCTGAGCTGCCGTGGGCATTCTACCCTGCCATCCATTTAGCCATCTCCAATTAGCTTAATTTTATTTTCAGTTAAGGTAAGTGCTTGGCTAAAAGTCAACAAATTTATATCGAGACAAGTCTAAGGTATATCTGCATGCATGTGTATACTAAAAGGAAAAATAAAGTAGTTCCAGAGACAAAAGAGGAATTTCTCTACCTCTGTGCCTTTCCTAGCACACACAATGCCCTAGGCTCTGGATGCTCAGCTCAAGGAGCATCTTACTTGGACTGTCAGAAATATTTGCAAATTCTGTTCATTAGATGCTATTCTTATTTCCCGTGACACTAACTTTAGCTATTTTCTCTGACTTGATTATTTTGAGTTCACGTGCTTTGGCAAGGTTGACCATGCTGGTCACACGGTAATGCCTTCCATCTCATAGTGTTTTTCCCTCAGTAAAAATGGGGACCGAATTTGGAGTTCAAAAAAACAACTTGAACCAGCAAGGTATCCTGGTGACTGTGCTGGGAGGCTGAGTCAGGAGGATTGTGAACTTGAGGCCAACCTGGTCTACATAGTGAGATCCTATTTTAAAACCAAAGCCAAAAAGTAAAGTAAATAAATTAAAATTTAAAATATTAAAAAAAATAAAAAACAAAACCAAACCAACCTAACTTGAACTCGGTTTTATAATACAGTCTCACTCAGATCGAAGACCGGCTAGTCTTGAGATCCTGCTCAATTTTAGAGTAATTTCGTCTTCCACTTTGTGTTATTTGTCCAAAGATGCTTCCATATGAGTTATCCAAAAGACTGTCTCAACCAAGGCAATAGCCTGCACAGGTTTAAAGTCTGATATCTGGAGCCGGGGTACGGCTCAGCTGGGTAAGCGCTTATCAAGCAAGCATGTGGACCCACATTTGGATCCCCAGCACCCACATAAAAGTCAAATATGGTTTAGGTGCCTATAGCCCCAAAGCCGGGGAGCCAGAGAGGCTCCCCAGGGCTTGCTGGCCTGCTATGCTCCAGATTGAGTGGTGGGCCTATTAAAAAATATGGAGAGCAATCGAGGGAGACCCCCAATGCTGACTGCTAGTCTCATACACATTGTACACATGTGCATGCACCCACATACCAACATGTACATGCACACGCGCACATACACATATACTCTCTCCTACCCTAAGGGTACAATACTTAAGACTTTGTCAGCACACAATGAAGTCATTAGGACCCACAGCTTCTCAGCACTGAACTGTCTCAGCTTACAGAGTGGAGCCATGGAGAATCAGACCAGCAGCGACTACTCCTTGGTGTCCTGAGGAGTCAAGGTAAAGAGAACTGGTTCCTTTTGGAATCTAGACCCAGGAAAAGGCCTCAAGTTGTTTTGTTCACGGTATAAGAAAGTTGCCTATTTTATTATTATTATTATTTTATTTATTTATTTTTATTTTTATTTTTTTGGGGTTAAGGTTAACCTTACCCAGGAATGAGTGAGGACTAATTCAGGGCATAAATTTCATCTGTGCACTTTGACAAGACCACATTCTCTCTCTCTCTCTCTCTCTCTCTCTCTCTCTCTGAATAAGTGTGTGAATGTATGAGTGTGTGTGAATCTGAGTGTGTATAGTGTGTTTGGCTGAAAAACGCCACCACTGCCACTCTCACCCAGGACTTCTCTGCAAAGTCACATTCTTCCTGCACTCCCCCCGCCCCCGGACTTTGTGTCTTTCTGTAATATACAGTATAATTTATAAAAGTGTGAGCAACTGTGGAATTGTTCTCCTAATAGATTCTGAAGATTCCAATTTCCATTCTGCCACACAAGACTGAAAATCCACTTGTGCTCACTTATCTGAATCTGCACCTCATCCCCGCGCTGCGGCAAGAAGCAGGTTCAGGTGCAGGTTAAGAGCGCACACTTCCCTCCCGAATACGGGGCTTATTAAATATCTCCCCACAATTAACATCACCATATCAATAAGAATTATCATTAGGTCCTGTCAATCAGGTGCTGAATTTTGCTTCGGGGAAACAAAACAATTTAAATTATGGCAAGCGCCCCCCTTCTTTTTTACATGCTTCTCTTTAAATTGGATAATTATGTGGCTTTTCATTAGATTCCTCTAAGCGTAATAGATCACGATATTCACCCTTTGACCTTGCTGATGAATGTCTCTGGTGAGAACATGTGACACACAGTGTTCTAATGAGAACAAAATACGGAATAACTGGAAATCTTGTATAATGAAAGCAGCTTAAGCAAGGGGAAACACAACAACCTTTAAGGTTGATGAACAAAATGTATTCGTAATGTGGCAATGATATGGGCTAGAGATTAAAAGAGCTATTTTTGGTCCTAATAATGTGATAGAAGCAGGTTCCCCCCCTCTTCTTCTTTAATATAAGAAAGGAGAAAGACATTTTGGGGAAACGGTGCATTTGGAAACCTTGGCCTCTGGTGAATTGCAAGGGCAGATGGAGTGAATCCACTGGCCTGAGGGGGTTGAAATGACTCCCTGCATCCTGAACACCTGCGATTCTAAACCTGGGTACCCCTCGTTCTATTGCTATCTCGATGGGGAGTTTCGAATGGGAGGGAGCTTAAAAGGGACACCATTGGCACTTGGGAGGTCTGTAGTCTTATAGGAAGTGGAAGGAGGACAGGGGAAGGGGAGGGAAAGGGCAAGGGGAAGGGCATCCCGAATATGTGCCCTCCGTAAGCAGCCTGTTCTGCTGGAGCTGGGCCACACCTCACATTTCCAAAGTCCTCATTCTATGCCCTTAAAAAAGGATGGGCCATCTTCTGGAGCTCAAGGACAAACAAGTTAACCTCTTTTCCCCCCTAACTCCTGATACCCCATCTTTCCTTGACACTAGTTTGTGAGATGACCCAACACAACTCTACTCCCAGAATCAGTGGATGAGGGATTTACTGTTGATTTATCCTTGAGCCTGTGCTATGCATAGAGACCATGGGAATTGGGGGGGGGGAGTTGCTTCTTAGATACTCACCTGCCTGTGTGATTTTAGATGACTCCACAGGAGCAGCCCGTTCAGTCACTTATAAAATGTATGGATTGGCAGAAATCATCTAAGGACACAGTGCTGAGGTAGGGGCTGCTTTAAAGCTCCACCCCCCCCAAAAAATCTATGCTATCTTGTGGATGAAAGAAAGAGATATTGGGGCTTAGTATTTGCTAAGCTTCTGCCATGCCAAGTGCTCTGTCACAGCTTTGACATGCACTTCCTTGTTTAATTCCTCCATCAAACCTTATTATGCCATTTTATGATTTAGGAAAGAGCCAACTCAGACTCAGGATGACATGACAGAAGGGCTGGGATTTGACCACAAGCTGGATTATCTCCCAAGTCCATGTGTTTCCCATCAAAGGTTCCATGTAGCAAACATACTAATAGACTCCTAGACCCCTTAACCTCCTCTAGCTTGCCTTTCCAGGGCTTGATGGAATAAATTTGGATTACCATGAACTTAATATTACCACCATCAATCCTGCTAGTTGTATACTATGCTTCCTCAGTAGAAGACATGCAAGAAGAGAAACTGCTGTCTCCATAAATTGATTTCTTCCGGTGAATTTCAGTTTAGGTCAAGAATTTGCAGCAAGTAATGTGTGTGTTTACAAAGGATTAAGAGGCCAACCCAGGTTCAAAACCATGGTACCTTCTGTTTACCTGTAGAACTGATCTGCTTAAGGTAAAATTCACCCTGGGTCTTCATGGCTGACCTCTGCCAGGTGCATTTCCACGGAGACATCGTCACTGTTAGCAATCTGTCATCCCACAAGAGCCTGCCAGGAAGAGAAATATCCAAAGTCCATTTTGAGCTTTCAGCCTGGGATTTACCTGAGATTTGTCATGGATGCTGCCACAATGACTGGCACCTGGGGCAGAAGAAGAGGGAGGGGCCAGGCTTTGCTCACATCATCTCTGCATCAGCCTCTGGGAGGGACCGACTCAGGTTTGTACTGATAACTCAGCTGCCCTGAAGAAAGAGCTTGCAGCTTTCCCTAGTTGCACATGTGCTGAGAAACACGAGACGGTGGAGGGCAGCAGCTGCAAGTCTCTGGGGGGCTTTAGGAGGTGTCTGCCCCTTAAAACTCGGTGAAGAGAGGAAACATTCTTCTTCAAGCATCAAAGCTCCAATGGGAAAACAATCATCAGTGAGTCAGCTGAAGGGGTTCCTTGGCCCACACGCTCAAACGCTGCTTGAGCACCATGATGGCAAATCTAAAGACAGAGTTTGATCAGAAAGGAGGAATGCTGTTTGCCATGGTAGAAAGAGAGACCTAGAGACCTGCCCAAACCTGGGGAGTGAATGGAAGCTATGGTAGCTGATTTTGGGGCTTCCTGAAGATATACCTTCATAGCATCTTCCAGTGATGTGAGCAATAGACACAGGACAGATTTTCAGATTCCGACAAGTCCCGTGGGGAAGAGCATACCCTCTTCCCACTGTGACTTTAAAAACTGTCTTCACGGAGCATTCGCTGATAGCCTTCGGGTGGGCCTGACACTTCCCGGGAGCGCTTGCTAACAGCAAGTTCATGGGAGATGGCACTGACTTAGATGGGTTTGGGGACAGCTTTCCTCACATGCCTGGCTTCTGTCCAGTCCAGCCTGGCCCATGAAGAGCAGGGCCAGTTCCCACTATGCTGAGCACTTGACAAGGAATCCAAGACCAGCCCAGACCTGGGCTGGGAACATGTGAAACTGATGTGGACTAAGGACTCCTCCAGGAAAAGCTGCAGCCACACCCTCTCCCCACATCACTTTTAATGCATAATTTAGAAGAGGCATTATGTATGTCCACAGTGTGTTTAACGGCATTATTGTCCATCTTTTTCATCAGTTATTTTGGGATAGCCTTGTTATGCATACTAGGCTAGTCAGGAAATCTCTACGTAACCCAGGCTGGCCATGAATATTGTGGGTTCAGTTGTGCTCCACCATTTATGAGAAGACTCTTTCAACAGCCTAAACTGAAGCTTTCCTAAACTGAATCCATCTCCCCTCTCCACAGCTACAGCCATCAGACAAGTAACTCCCATTCTTCTTTCTGTCTCTGGAACTGGATTAGCCTAGGTACTGACTCTAAGTGAAATCACAGAATACTCATGCTTTTGTGTCTGGTATACACCACCAACTGAATTTTTCCAAAGTTTATTTAATTCTGTTCCTTTTGAATGCTATACTTCATTTAACCATCTACTGATAGACATTTAGGTAATAATTCGTTTCTTTCCCCTTTTTCTTTCCTTTTTTTCTTTTTTTTTGCTGTGATGGAACACCGTGACCAAGGCAACTTATCAAAGGAAGGCTTTATTTTACTTATGGTTCTAGATGGATGAGAGTCTGTTGTGGAGAATGTGGCCGGAACTGGATGCTAAGGGCTCACATCTGGAACTTCAAGTACAAAGCAGAGAGGATGACTGGAAATGAGAGAGCCTTTAATCTCCTGAAGCCTACCTGCTCCCAGAGACATTCTTCCTCCAGCGCCACCAACTGGGCATCAAGTGTTAAAACATCTGTGCCTAAGGGGACACCTTCTCATTTAAAACACTACAGTAGGTCATTAAAATAGAACAGGAAAACACTGGTTAGGGGTGCAGGGGACCAGAAAGGGGCCAGAGCCACTTTTACCTTGTTTTGGTTTTGTTTTGTTTTTTAAGAGTCCCAGGGCCTTGTGCTTGCTAGGCAAGTGCTCTACCACTGAGCTAAATCCCCAATTCTCAAAGCCACTTTAAAAATACATCTAGGTTGTTTTCCCTCATTTCAGAGCACCACAAATTCTGGAAGCCACTTACTTGGACAACTTTTGTTGAAGTTGAATGTATAGAAATTGGACCTCCCAGCAGAGGCTTGTCCACTCATGTTGGACTCAATTCTGCAGAGTCAGCCTCATCTCTAGTTTACAGGTCTGTGGGACCCTAGGCATAGCTGAGGCCACCATGGCTTAGGGAGAAGCGGGTTGGCCTTTGGTCTTTCCTGCCTTGGTTGTGAGCAGGAAGCACCCAGGACTGAGTCAGAGGACCAGGACCTTAGGCATCCTGGTTGGAGAGCAGTGTGAAGCAGATTCAAGTGAAGCTTTTCAGGGCGCCTAAAAATTTAGCCAGTGTGCTTGTTTTTCTTCCTCCTCCTCCTCCTCCTCTTCCTCCTCTTCCTCTTTCTCCTCTTCCTCCTCCTCTTCTCCCTCCTTCTCCTCTTCTTCCTCTTCCTCCTTTCCTCTTCCTCTTCTTCCTCCTCTTCCTTCTCCTCCTCCTCCTCTTCTTCTCCTCCTCCTCCTCTCCTCCTTTTCCTTCTCCTCCTCCTCTTCCTCCTCCTCCTCCTCTTCTTCCTCCTCATCTTCCTCCTCCTCGTCTTCCTCCTCCTCTTCCTCTTCTCCCTCCTTATCCTCTTCTTCCTCTTCCTCCTTTCCTCTTCCTCTTCTTCTTTCTCCTCCTCCTCCTTCTCCTCCTCCTCCTCCTCCTCCCCTCCCTCCTCCTCCTCTCCCCTTAGACAGAAGGGAAAGGTAGCAGAATCACTACAGTTTGTCTGTGTTTACAAGAATGTGTCAGAGGAAAGGTAGGCCGGCAAACGGCTTCCCTGGACTTCCCTTCCCTACCCTCCCACGGGACACATGTCCTGGAAAGTTCATGGCGATGCTTCTGGACTGAACATTCCAGGAAACACTGGCATTCACTGAGCATCTCATAATTCCTGGAATTCGTTAGTTAATGACCAGCTCTCCCCTGCCACTCTCCTCAGTGGAGACCTAGCCTGAGTATTCTCTAAGTCTGAACCGTTAGACATGAACCCAAATCAATAGGGCGCCGAGTAATGGAGACTTATATGAGAGCAATCCATTTAAAGATTCCTGACAGCATCCACACATATAAATGCTACAGAGCCACACGCCTACTTAGAATCTTTGATCTAAGTGTAACATGAGCATTCTGCCTTGTGACACCCTACACTGATCATTTAAAGTCGATCCTGAGTTATGTCGTTTGGCTTTTCAACAAGGGCATCCTTTTATTTTACAACATGCAGTATATTTGTAACAACTTGTCATTTTTCTAAATTCGGTTCACCACCCTTGCATTATGGAAAAGAAGTGTAAATGCAAGATGGTGTGTGTGTGTGTGTGTGTGTGTGTGCGCGCGTGCACATGCCAAGGGCAGCCTGTCTCTCTGTGGGCTTAGGTCAGGGAGGAGAAGGGAGAGGAAGGCAGAGGAGTGTAAGTAGCTCCAAAGGAACCTAGGTGCTTATCCTTGCTCGGGCTTGACCACGCATCTCAGGGACCATGTTAATTTCAGAGTGATACCAGAGCCATCTTCTGTTAGGACGAGAAAGGGATGCAGTGCTTGGTAAACAGGTTCACTGCCAAGCACTGTACACTAGTCATGAATTTCACTTAAATTTCTTAAAGAATTTCACTCCCCCAATCTCATCAACAATGGCAATAAAAGCTAAACTTAGGAGCTGACAAAATGGATCAATTGGCAAAGCGCTTGCCACCGTGCAGGCAAGAGTTCAGATCCTTGGAATCCACCCAAGAGCTGGACACAACAGTGCACCTTGGGAACCTCAGGAATGAGGACTAGAGGGGAGTCTACACAGGCAAATATCTGGAACTGGCTGCCAACTGGTAAACTCCAAGTTCAGTGAGAAACCTTGTTTCAAAGACACAAGGTGGGGTACAACTGAGGAAGGCATCTAACATTGACTACTAGTGTCCACATGCATGAAATCACAGGCACACACACTTACATGTGCACACATATAGTAATCCATTCAACATGTACAAATGCATGTGTACACATACACACACACACACACACACACACACACACACACACACACAAGATTAGAGAGATTTAAAAACTTGGCTAAAATCACACAGTAAGTGTATAGAAGAGACCTGATGTCCCCGCCGCTGCCCCTCTCTCAGCTTGATGGATGGTGGCTGTGGGTCCTGGTCCATTAGTTTTGTTTTGGAGGGAGGCAATGAGGCAGCAGCTGGCATCAGAAGATGCCTTTTCTAGGCAAGAGATGAGAGGGCAGAAATAACCTCATCTTGGTGGTCCTGAGGGGCTTGAGGGTAGAGGAAAGGTGGATGCCAGCAATACTGTGTGTTCAGAGTGGTTTTCACAGCATCCATGGGAACCATCAAAGGCGGGCATGAGCCACTCAACTGTGGACAGCTGGAGCAGAGAGAGGCTCTGAGGTTTCTTCACAGATGGCAGCTACTTTAAAAGTAGGTTCAAATAAATACTGTTTACTTGACAAATATTTATGAAGCTCTTATTTTACGTGGGCCCTGACATAGGAGTGAGCAGGACAAAGTCCCTTCCTTAAATGGGTCTCTGGTCTATGGAGAGACAGGAGACAATGTGAACACTTAACAGGCAGTAATAAGGTAGGGGAGCTAGGTTGCTTGGTGTGTGTGTGTGTGTGTGTGTGTGTGTGTGTGTGTTCATATAAAGTGCATAAGGGAGGCCTGATGAGCAAGGTGACACAGAGCTGGGCCTGGAGACCCTGAAGGTGTCAGTCAAAGGACTCCTAGCAGAAGGAACAGTGAGCATAAGTAGAGTGTGCATAGTGTGTCCGAAGAACAAAAAGGGTCCAGTGTGGCTGAGCAGAGGGAGAGGGGGCACGGGACTGTAGGGTATGAGTTAGAGGAGGTATACGGGGCCAAAGATTATAGGATGTTTCAGGCCATTGTGACTATGCGTTATGGTCCGTTAGTTTTGCTTAGGAGGAAGGCAACGAGGCTGCTGATGTTTTGTTTGTTCGAGACAGAATCTTGCCATGTAATCTAGGCTACCTTCAAACTTGTCATCCTCCTGCCTCAGCCTCCCCCATGCTGCCACATCTGCTTCACTGTTGAAGTTTTGTTCTGAGGTAGCTGGGAAGCCTTCAGGTTTTAAGCAGAGAGGTGTCACCATCTAGCTTTTATTTTGAAAGGCTTGTCCTGACTATGTCGAGAGGAACCTGCATGAGTGCAGAGGTGAAGGCATGAGACCAGCAAGAGGCAGTCTCCGCCATCCTGGAAGGTGGTCAGATGGCATCTGAGTCTAGATACAGTTTGGAACTAGTCAGTGGGGTTGGGATGGGAGGGTATGACGGGTGTCAATACCTTTGAGCAAAGGCTGGGAGACGACAGCACTGAGAAGGCTAGTGATCGGATACTTTGTGTATAGATGGGGGTGGGGGTCGGGGAGGCACGGATGCCCATCTTTGAGGGTATTAAGTTTGAGATACCTTGACATCCCTGCAGAGATCTCCTAGAGTCTGAGGGAGTTGTGGGCTGGTGACTTAACTCTGGGACTTAATAGCAATAGGGTTTACAGCCATGGGAGTTTGATATCAACCAGGGATGCAGTTCAGAGAGACGAGGGGTCCAAGATTCGTTCTGTGACACTCTGACTTTTTGAGGTTGAAAAGGGGAAGCTACCAGTTACAACTTGAGAAGGAACAGCATCCTGGGGACCCAGAGAAGGAAGCTTCAAGAGGGGAAGCCCAGTGAGAAGGGAGGGTTTTCTGTCACACTCGGCACCACAGGCACTGGTGACAGTTTGTTGGCAGCGGGCAGCTAAACCCTGACTGAGTATGCGTAAGAAGGGGAAGAGAGGCAGTGGAGTTGGCCAGTGTGGTGTAGACGGAGCTCTTGAAGGAGTAATCTATAAAGAGGTGCAGGAGAACCAGGAATACAGTCCTGGCGTGGTCGCTTGTCTGGCAAGTGTGACCTAAGTTTGATTCCCAGCAAGAAAATGAGGCAAGACCTAAAGCAAGCAGGTGCTAAAATGTGAGGAGCAGAAAGTTTTTTTCTTTTAACTAATTTGTTTATTATTTGACATAAGGGAACTGCGGCACAGGGAGTGGCACTATTAGGAAGTATGGTCTTGTTTGAGTAAGTGTGGCCTTGTTGATGGAAGTGTGTCACTGTGGGGGTGGGCTTTAAGACGCTCCTCTTTCCTGGAAGCCAGTCTTCTGTTTGCCTTCATAACAAGATGCTGAACTCTCAACTCCTCCAGTGCCATGCCTGCCTGGACGCTGCCATGCTTCCCACCATAATAATAATGAACAGAGCCTCAGAACCCGAAAGCCAGCCCTAATGGAATGTTGTCCTTTATAAGAGTTGCCTTGGTCATGGGGTCCCTTCACAGCAGTAGAATATTTCTTAGAAATATTCTACAATTTTCTATGATTGTGAGTAAAAGAAAGGAGAAGCCTTAAGCATATTGCTTCAGGAGGCAGAGGCAAGAGCTGGGGTGACAAATGGCTAGGCAAGGTCAGTGGGCAGCAGTGGTCCCCATATGCAGAAGGCCAGGTGCTGAGGTGGGCTGGGCCAAGAAAAAGATAAGATGGAAGGCGGTCAGGGGGCAGGGCAAGGGCAGCTGCTGAGAACCCGGAGGCAGAGACTGGAAAAAAGAGAGAGAGAGAGAGAGAGAGAGAGAGAGAGAGAGAGAGAGAGAGAGAGA
>NC_034591.1:70313091-70317006 GCF_900095145.1 Mus pahari
GAGAGAGAGAGAGAGAGAGAGAGAGAGAGAGAGAGAGAGAGAGAGAGAGAGAGAGAGAAGTGTGGGTGTGAACATCATCTGAAGCCCCAGGCACAAGGGGGCGGAGCTGAGTGAAGGCTCAGTTCAAACGAATGGCATTGAATAAGAAGCAAATGAAATTTAAAGTGAGTTTAAATGTAAAGGTTCCAGTCTTTAAGAAGTGTAAATACCTCAGACTTTACAAAAGCAGAAATAGCCCTTGGTCCCAGGTCCCATTTCCCCCATCAAATCACTTTTGTCCTACTCTACCCCTTTAGCTTCCTCCTAACCTTTATCAACACTAAGCGAATTCAATGGAAAGAGATGAAAAGTTTTTAACTGTGTGATCTTCTTTTCCAAATTCTCCAAGGATTCCCTTAAGTTAGAATTCAAACTCCAGCCAGGGTTCCTGGAGCTGTCATCCCTGTACATCCTAGCTGACTGCCCACTGGTCCTCCACAGAGGCCCCACCCTCCTCCTGATGGGTTTTCCCGTTCCTGCCAGCACCTGTGTAAGTCTGAGATCTTCACATGCCCCTCACCTGTCCTTTGCCTAAGCATCTGCCCTTCCTCTGATCTCTCCCAGCCCTGACAGTCCCGTCCTGCCTGCCTCAGCCTTTTTATGATGCTCCTGCAGCTCAAACGGCCCTTTCACAGGGGTCACACATCAGATACCCTGCATACCACATATTTACCTCACGACTCCTAACAGTGGCAAAATTACAGAGTTAAAGTAGCAACAGAAGAACTTTATGGTTGGTGGTTACCACAACATGAGGAACTGTATTAAAGGGTTGGGGCATTCAGAAGGCTGAGACCCACTGCTCCAGGCAGAGCAGACAGTGAACCCTGGTCTGTTTTCTGAGTGCTTTCCAGGGAGAACCTGTTCCCTGCTTATGTTGGAAAGTTCTCCTTCCAGCACTGGGCACTGCAAAATCTGCCATGATCCTCTCAAGACCCCTAAAGAAGGCAGGACTAGCTCAGGCAGGCCCCGACTTCTGTCCTGTGGTCCTGGCAATGCACATTTGCAAATCCCATTATTTACAAAATGGACCCAGGTCAGAACAACCTGTGATTCTCCCCGGCCTCCCCTCTTCAGCTCTTCCAATGTTGCATGGGTTTAATGGGAACTGAAGGCCCGCAAGGCAGGCTGGGTGTTGGTATTTCCTCCAGGAGAGTTGCTGGTGCGGGGAATCTTCAACATCCTACAGCTGGCGGGGAGGTCACCGTATGGAGGCCTCTCTACCCCCTGGGTGGCATCAAATTGAGCCCCACACAGTTATTAGAGGCATAATGGGATTCATTTCAGCCAAGACTGCCTGGCTGGGACCAAGCTTATTTTAATTTTCAATGTTAATAAACTCGTGGCTAGTGCCTTCTCCAGGCCGATGTGCTGCACGCACACCTCATTTCTTCTGCCCATTAGGCAATTACCAGTGGTGCCTCTGTTCCCAGCACCTCTTAACCATGGAGCAATTATGCTTATTTGGTGAAGGATGAGGGAGCTTGGAGGGGTAAATGCTGTGGTGTAGAACTTTCCTCCCACCATTATCAGGTGTGCTCCGTGCACCTCCCAGTGCTAAGAAAGGCAGGCTGAGACTCCAGTCTTTACAAAAGCAGAAATAGCCTTTGGTCCCCTCTTGAGTCCCTAGGCATGCCACCTACGCCAGCCCTGTCTGTCCCAATGCCTCCAGCTCTGCCCATTCAGCCTGGGAAACGAGCTGCTGAGTTCTTCATTTATCTTGAAAAGGGGGAAGTTTCCAATAGGTCTTAAGTGTGTGCTAATGCATCGAGAGTAATGATCCCTTTATTTACAGAGTTGTTTAATTCCTCACTTTTGTGCTCCTTGTGGATCTGAGTGGAGTTTTCATTTTCCAAGTTACTCCATGATTTCCACAGCTCCTTAAACAACCCCGTCTCTCCCACTTCCCTCCCAATCTGATCGAAAGTGGAGCAAAGTGATTGCCGAAGGGCTTGGACTCAGCTGCAAACTCTCTCTGGGTCTGAAGAAGAGTTTTAAGGGATAGTGAGGCAGGGTGTGTGTGCCCTGAAGCCAGGACCAGGGCATAGCTCTGGACCTGGGAGCAGAGCCCTCACCCCAGGCCAACACTGAGCTCCCCACTGCTCTGTGATGGCCTCACCCCACTCCATGGTCCTCCTCTGTCTGACCTGGTTACTCCCTAGTGTTGTCTGTTTGTGCTTAGTGTCTCCAAGTCTGTCCTACTTGACAGGTTTCAATAACTTCCAATGACTTGTGCCAACTTGTGTACAAAAGTCCTCTCAGCACACAGCAATTAGGGGTTCCTGGTTGAGCAATTAGAGATTTCTAAGACGAAGTTCCCCAGGGTTGTTGTGTCATGTTAGTGGCTTACAACTGGTTACTTTTTATTTATGTTGTGTGTGGGGGACGGGAGCAGGGGCGCTTGAGTGCCGGGCACTTATGTGGAGGTCAGAGAATGACTTTGGGGAGTCGGTTTCTCCTTGTGGACCATGTGGGTCCTGCAGTTTAACTCCTGGTCAGGCTCAGTGGCAGCTGTCTTTACCCACTGATCTTCTTGTCCACAGTTGTGTGTGTGGAGACAAGTTCTCAGGGTGTTGTAGAGGATGGTCTCAGCTGGGCTCTTTTGCACTAGCCTCTGAGTAGTTGGGCTACCACACCTAGATAGTAACTTGGTATTTTTCAGAGAAATAAAGAAGAACAGCGCAGCCCAAGGAACATGGGAGAACATCGTGCTTGGTGACCTGGAGTCCTCTTTATCGGGTTCTTGTTTGAATTTGTTCTTTTTATAAATAACCACAGAGCCTCTAGTCTGCAGAAAACTGTGATCTCGGGAGCAGTTCTCAGTCTCTATCCTCTTGTAGATGAGTTTCCCTGGATTCAACCAGCCAGTGGTCAAAGAAAACATCTATACCGACCATGGACAACTTTTCCTTATTTCCCATCAACCCACTATAACAGCACATTTATGCTGCATTTATCGTACAGTAGATGTAAGTAACCTAGAGATGTTTTAGAGTACAAGATAGGATGTGTGCAGGCCATAGGAAAATGCATGACACCGTTTGCGTAGGGAATCTGACTTCCTGCAGGTTTTGCATCTACAGGGCTCTGGAATGTGCCCTTGATGGACATCTCAGAACAGATCCTCTTGCCCCGGCTCACAATACAAAATGTTTCTCTTGCCAAAAGATGGCTATATACCTTTAGCTCCAGTGTTCCGGGAGGCAGAAGCAGGTGGATCTCTGTGAGTTAGAGATCGGCCTGATCCTCAGAGCAAATTCATACACCAAAACCAACCAAACAAAACACCCAAAATGTATCTCTTACTCTACCTCCATGTAAAGGATCTTGGAGAAACCCTGATGGGTTAGTTCCCAGCATAAGTCAGGACCCATGCATCCCTGGACTATTTGGAGTCCGATTCCAGTCTCTAATACTCTCAGTTGCACATCACTTGCCCAAAAGGGTTCATACTATGTACTTTAAACATTGCTCCTGGAGTGAGAGCTTGCGAGATGGATGGCTCAGTGGTTAAGAACACCCCATGTTCTTCCAGAGAACCCAAGGTGGGTTCCCAGCACCCTCATGGTAGCTCACAACTGTTTGTAGCTCCAAGTCTAGTGGATCTGACTTCCCTTCCTTACCTCCACCAGCACACACATGATACCCATGCACAGGTGCAAGCAAAGCCACATACACACAGAACAGAACAAGCCACACCCACTTTTGTCCTGCCCTTCTCCCTGGGGGTGGTGCTCAGAGCCACACATTTGAGAGCGGGCGGCTGAGAGGGCGGCTGAGAGAGAAGGGTCACACTGACTTAGGGACATAGGGACATGCATGAACATCAGGAGCTCCTAGTCAAAGAGGATGAACTTGAATCCTTTCAATTAAGCG
>NC_034591.1:70317837-70333935 GCF_900095145.1 Mus pahari
GCTGACAGACTACAGCCAGTGTCAGTAAGAAGCCACAGGCTGACAGACTACAGCCAGTGTCAGTAGGAAGCCACAGGCTGACAGACTACAGCCAGTGTCAGTAAGAAGCCACAGGCTGACAGACTACAGCCAGTGTCAGTAAGAAGCCACAGGCTGACAGACTACAGCCAGTGTCGGTGGGAAGCCTCAGGCTGACAGATTACAGCCAGTGTCGGTGGGAAGCCACAGGTTGACAGACAACAGCCAGTGTTGGTGGGAAGCCACAGGCTGACAGACTACAGCCAGTGTCGGTGGGAAGCCGCGGTGTGACAAGCTCCTCAGATTTTTTTTACTTTTATTGAAAATAGATTTTTTTCCCTCATACAATATATCATGATTACACGTCCCCTTCCTCTGCTTCTCTCACTTGCTCCTCAACTCTCTTCTACCAGATCCACTCCCTTCCTGTTCTTATCAGGAAAAACAAAACAAAATAAAACCAACCAACTAACCAACCACACAAACAAACAAAAACAAAAAACAAGAAAAGGCAGGCTTCTAAGCAATAATAATAATAAAATAAGCTATAGTAAGATTAAAAAATACTAACACATTATAATAGGACAAAATAAACAGAAGGAAAAGAGCCAAAAAAAGAAAAAAAAAGAAATCCATAAAGATTCATTTGCACAATCAGGAATACCATAAAAACATTAACTGGAAGCCATTAAATAAACACAAAGAACTTTCAGGGAAAAAGAAAGTAGAAAAAAATTTTAAAAATAGATAAATAAAATAAAAATAAAAGTAAGAAATACACACACACACACACACACACACACACACACACACACTCGACAAACAGGACATTATGAGTCAAGAAACCCAAGAATGCCTCTGAGCTCCTTCTCTGCTGGCATCCGCTGCCAGCAGAGTTTGTTTCCCCAGTTTTTTTCTCCCTTGGAGAAAGCTAAATACTCATTTGCAACTGGTTATCAATTGGAGATAGCATCAGGATGAGAAATAGGGGCGTGTGTCTACTTCTTCCTTCAGTGCAGACCCCAACTGAACTGAACCCAACTGGTACAGACCCTGTAGGCCCTGTGCAGGCTGCTTCAGTCTCTGTGAGTTCATATGTGTGTTAGTCCTGTTGATTTAGAGGGCCTCGTTTTCTTGGTAGTGTCTGTCCCCTCTGGGTGTTACAGTCTTTCTGGCTCCTCTTTTGCAGGGTTCCCTGAGACCTGAGGGGAGGGACTTGGTGGAGGCATCTCATTTAGAACTGAGTGTTCCAAGGTTTTTCATTTTCTGCACGTTTTGCAGTTGTGAGTCTCTGCATTTGTTTCCATCTACTCCAGGAGGAAGCTTTTCTGATGATGGCAGAACAAGGCATTGATCTAGCACTATATCAGAACACTGATAGGAGTCATGTTATTTTAGTTAGCAGTCATTTATTAGTAGAACAGTAGATTTTGGTTTTCCCCTGTGTCCTTGGCCTATCCAGTCTCATGTTCTTGGTCACCCAAACTGTGTAAGATATGGTTCCAACTCACGGATGGGGCCCATCAAATCAGATATTGGTTGGTTACTCCTACAAGCTTTGGATAGCATCTGTATGATACCTGAAGTTTGAAACTGATTCTGTGAAGGAACACTTATAAACACACACACACACACACACACACACACACACACACACACACACACACACACACACACACACTCACTCACAAGTTAGGCAAGCTGGTAACTAGCACACAGTGTGTCTGCCTCCTGGCATGGTATTCCTGTTGCCCCCAGTGTTGCTCAGCCCCACCCCTATGCCTCCTCAGAAAGCAATCTTTGGGGTAGAATGGTGGGGGTGGGGTGGGGGTGGGGACGCCGCCTCTACTCTCAAACTCAGAGATTTCATCTCAGCTCTCAGGACAGATATCAATCAGCCAACAGCACTACTGGGTTTTGGCAGAGCATCAGGAAATAAGTATATGGGGCGTTCCCCTGTTTACATAAGAATCGAAGGAGGCTAGGATGCCTACTGCGTGGGAATAGGGATGCTAAACACTCTTGTCAGACAGCCCTGCCTAACCTGTCTGTTGTTCAGGGACAACTACATGGGATCAGCTTCCCAGGGTAGCACAGGCCAGACCTGGGTTGGCTGCAGTGTGAAGTGAGCAAGGGGACTCAGGAGAGAGCAGAGGAACCCTTAGCTCAGCCCTGTATGCTTCCATTTGGAACGTTCAATAACAATGTGGTACTCTGTCCTTCCTCTACACAGCTCCTTATCTGCCCAGCCCACCAGCCTGTCTACACTGGTTTCTAACTCTGAGCAAAGTATGATTAGTTATTAGCCTCTAATGTAAACTTTTAAACACTATTACACTAGCATACAATAAATATCGTCTTTCATTTTGGTTTTCCATAACAAAAGTCATCCTCCCTCAACTGAAAAATAACTGTTTCTTTTATTGTTTGAGAATTTTATAGTGCATGTAATATGTTTTGATCAAATTTACCCTTATCCCCTGATTCCCTCTTTTCTAATTCCTCTCCTGTCTTTCCAGCATTTCCTCTCCCAACTTCATGATGCATTTCAAAATTTAAAAAGGGGCTGGAGAGATGGCTCAGCAGTTAAGAGCACTGACCGCTCCTCCAGAGGTCCTGAGTTCAATTCCCAGCAATGCCATGGTGGCTTACAACCATCTGTAATGGGATCCGATGCCCTCTTCTGGTATGTCTGAAGATGGCTACATTGTACTCATATAAAATAGATAAGTAAATCTTTTTTTTTAAAAAAAAAAAAACACTGAGTTCACTTAGTGCTGCTGTATGTGCATAGTGTAGGACTGTCTCCTGGCGCATGGGTAAGTCTTCAGAACTTTTTCCCTGAAGAAAGCTGGCTCCCTCATCTTCCCAGCAGCCATCAACCATCAATAACTCCTTAGCTATGGGTGGACCTTCATGAGTTCCACCCACTCCCTATCTGCAATGCTGGGGTTTTGGCTGGCTTGATGTTGTACTGGTCTTGTGCATGCAAGTCACAGCTGCTATGTGATTGTGTATGCTATAGCACTGTTAGGTCAGGCAAATACCGTTTCATGGTGGACATTCACTGCCTCTGGCTCTTACAATCTTTCTACCTCCTTCTCAGAGATGACCCCTGAGACTTTGGAGATGTCCCATTCACAGCTAAGCATCCACAGTCTCTTATTGTCTACATGTTAATCAGCTGTGGGTCTCTGCATTAATTTCCGTCTACTGAAAAAAGATGCTTCTCTTGTGAGAGTTGAGTGATGCTTGAATCTATGGGTGTTTGTTTCATGACCACATTTTGCCTACAGTATGACTTAGAAACAAATCTTTTAAATTTTATGTGTATTGTTGTTTTGCATGCATGTATGTATGTGTATCACATTCATGGCTGGTGAGAACAGTTATGTTCAGAAGACAGTGTCAGATCCTCTAGTACTGGAGTAATGGATGGTAGTGAGTTGCTGTGTGGGTGCTAGAAACTAAACCTGAGTCCCCTACAAGAACAGCAAGTGCTCTTAACCACTGAGTCAGCTCTCCAGCTCCATTCAATAGTTACATCTCAGTGCAACACACAGTGATGTTACATTGGCCTAAGCCGTTCTCTTCTTGCAGACATCTAAGCTGTCCTAACTTTTATGTTTCTGGTATTGTACTGAATGTATCTCATGCTATACCCTTGTACACAATTTTGATACTTTGTGATAAATTCTTAGAACTAAGGTTTATGGATATATTTATTAAAAAAGTTAGGTTCTATGGAAGTATAATTGGCACTAAACAGACTATCCATTTTTCTTTTTCACTTTTTTTTTTTACTGTAACTTGATTTTTAAAAATGAAAATAGAGTTAAAGAAATATAATCTGATTATGGTTTCTCCCCCCCCCCATTTCTCCCAGACCCTCCCCACTTCCCACCCACCCAAATGTACACCCTTTTTTTCTCTCATTAAGGTACAAACAGGCACTGGAAATAATAATAAATAATAACAATAATAAAATAAATGAGGATAAGATAAAAACAAATATACAAGAATAGAATAAAACAAGCAAACAGAAAAAGAGCCAAAGAAAGAGCTCAAGAAACACATGTAGATGCAAAGCCACACACATTAGCTCACACAGAAATCCCATATACACACAAAACTAGAAGCCATATTATATACTCAAAGGAGCATTATGGCAAACAAACAAACAAAACAAATAAATGGAACTCAATAACAACTCCTCCCCTCTCCAAAAAAACCAACCAACGGATAAAGCATTCTGAGACAAAGAACAAAGAAAGCCACCAAATGCCACTGAGCTGACTTTACATTGGCCATCTACTGCTACACAAGGGTCCTGGGCTTAAGTATAAGACTCCTTTGGAGAAAACTAATTTTTCATTTGCAAGTGGTTATCACAATTGAGATAGTTTCTGGGTTAGGGATGGAGGTTCCTGTCCACTTCCCCTTTCAGCGCGGAGACCTGGTCAGGCCCAGGCCTGTTCAGGTCCTCGGCATGCTGCCACAGTCTCTGTGAGTTCACAAGTGTAGATCTTGTTGTGTTTAGAGGGCCTTGTTTCCTGGGGCTTCCTCAACCTCTCTGGCTGTTACAACCTTTCTGCCTTCTCTTCTACAGGGGTTTTCTGAACCCTGAGGGGTGGGATTGGCTCCATCTCATGGAGTGAGCCTTAAATGCAATCGGATATCGGTTGATTGCTCCCCCAAGTTTTATGCCATCGGCACACTAACTCATCTTGGATGTGAGTCACCGTTGTAGATAGAAGGCTTTGTAGCTGGGTTGGTGTTTACCTTTCCTTTTTTGGTAGTTACAGAATAACTTCCCATACCATGAAAACTAGTCTTTACATGGGTGAAGGCTCCAGTTAGGCACCAGCTCAACTTCTCTGTGTTTAGTGAGTTGTGCAAGTATTACCTTCAGCAGTCAGACCTTACCATCAGTTTTTTGGACAGCCACCAAATAGCCTTGGCAATAGTCTGTATTATTTGGGGGTTCCCACGGGAACCCTTTGACCAACAACACAATTAGGTGTAACCCAATCATGTGTTTTGGAAGCTTCCTTTGGCGATGAGAGCAGTTCAGTTGGGACTCTGTTTCCCCTGTTATTTGGTGGTTCTATTCATATATACATAAATTTTAGAGAGCTTCTTCTGTATTAGGTTTTTTTAAGTACCATTTTTCAAGTGGCCCTTAATTTTAGCTGTCCTTCACTCCCTCTTGCTTCCTCCTCCCTGTTTGATCCTCCAATTCCAGACCCCCATCCATAACTGTTTATTCTATATCCCCTTCCTAGGGTGATCCAATTCTTTTCCATAGGCACTTACTCTAACGCAATCTCCGAGGTATATAGATGGTAGCTTGCTTAGCAAGGATTTAGCAGCTAACATCTATATGTGAGTGAGTACACACCATATTTGGGTTGGAGTCTGTATTACCCTACCCAGGCTGATTTTTTTCTTGCTCTATCCATTTATCTGAAAATTCCATAATTTCATTTTTAACAGCTGAGTAATATTCAATGGTGTAAATGAACCACATTTTCTTTATCCATTCACCTACTGATGGACATCTAGGTTGTTTCCAATTTCTGACTATTATGAATAGAGTACCAGTGAATATGGTTGAGCAAGTTAAGCTATCCGTTTTTAAATATTTGATAAGCTTTGACATAGATGTGCCTCAATACAACCATTGCTACTATGGTAGACTGAGCATGCCCAATACCCTTGTGTTCCACTGTGACTTCCTCCTTCCTGATGGCTTACTGTAATGTACATCAAGGGGTATTCCTATTGTACCTCTGATCTACTGACTATTACTATGTATCCAGTGCCAGTATGCAATGTATCTTCTTTGTCTGGCTTCTTTCACTCAGCAAATGCATTAGGAGATTTGTTTGTGCTGGTAAGGTTCCATTTTACCCTACTGCTCTCATGCTGATGGTTCTTTGGGCTGTTTCCAGCTTGAAGTTATTAGAAATGAAGGTTAGTGTGAATATTTGTGTTCAAGAGTTTGTGTAGATTTTAGTATTCATTTTCTCTGGGTAACATTTAGGTCATATGCAGATGCATGCTTTAACAGTTTAAGAAATTGCCTAACTGATGGAGTGGATTGATCCAATTAAGATTTTCATTATTTAATTAAGATAATGCAAGTGAATTTGAATTAGTCTAAGGTGTTCTTAGGTCAGAGCAGAAGATTATAAAACAGCTGGGCAAGATGCCCTTGACATCAGACATTCAGCTCCTTGCTCAAGAGGAAGCAGTGAGCCACAGAAGTGACTTTTTCCATGTTTTGTTTTTTTAGCTCACGGTCTCTTTGCTTCCACATCTTTGCAGTTGGGGAGAGATGCTGCCAGTCACGTGTTAGTTGTCCTTAAGTTATAGTGGCCAGTGGCACCGATCTTTCAGAGCGGTCCTTGCATGCATTTTGTAACTTTGGGCACAGGGCATTTTGTGACCTTGTGGGACTTTTTCAAGATACAGAATAAAGAGAGCCAAAGGGAAGGTAACCCAAAGGAGTTCAGCCCTGACAACATGGCATGACTACATCAAGTGCCAGGGTCCGCAGAAAGGCACTGTGGTCATTAGTCCTTGGGGGATACAAAAGAGCCCTCCAGGGCCTAAACCAACTGATGCAGTCAAAGATTAAGACAATGAAGCAGTCCATTAAAAAGGATGAAGATGGCAGTGCCAATTACCCAGCTCTATGGTGTACCTTCCAGCTTGTACCTCTTATTAGCATATTCATGTGTTGTCTCTAATCAGTCTTCTTAAGTAAAGTTAACAAGTGTATGTGTGCACTCTCTTGAAATTGTTTTTTGGAGCCTAAGAAGCTGTCACGGGCTTGCTAAAGCTACCGCTTTAACCAGATTTCAGCTCGGTGTGTCACCGCTCATGTCAAAGTGAAAATTCACTGAGACACGAGTTGTCCTGCCTTCATCCTGAGCGCCAGACTGCCTGAGCCTCGTTCCACTTGGTTAAGCTTGTTATTTAAATTGTTAAAATTGAGACATCGGCAGTAAATTTCAGAAGAGATATAACAATTATTAGATACAAGCCGGGCTCTTGTACTTCAAGAACATAGCGTGCCCTCCGTCCACTAGCAGAATTAGCCACAAATAATTTACAATGGTTTCTTTAAGAAGTGTGCCCTGTAGTACTTAGATGGCATTAAATCATGACGTGTCCCCCACTGGGGCATATTTCCAACTTTAAGATGAATTTGGTCGTAGTCAGCAGAGTGGCAGCATGCTCCAGGGGACCACAGATTAATGCCCATAACTCTTAAGGAGCTGAGAGAGAGAGAAAGAGAGTTCAAGAAGCTGCCTTCTGGCTATGAGCTTTGTGCTTAGGTGACTTTGTGTACCAGGCAGAGGATGTGTGTGACCCAGGACAATTGCCTCTTGGGGGGTGGGGATAAAGCAAAGCCAAGAGGAGGCTCTTGGGAAGAGCTTGAACCATTCAGTGACCCTGTTAAGGGCTTATAAAACCACATGTCCTTGAATCAAATGTGCCTCGTGGTGTGGTCTACCAGTACTCACTGGACCAAGGTAAAGACCAAGGGCAGAGCTCACAGGGATGAAGCTGTGGCTATGAGGATCTGTAGGTCCTCAGAGGCCTCGTGAGCATCTTTCCCACGTCTCTCTGCTAGAGAAGGAATTCCAATAGACAGGGTGTACCCAGTCAGTTATACAGATTTCACTGGTGTTTAACTCAGATGACTCTCAAGTCAAACTCTCCTAATCTGTACTTGTGGGGCTGGCTGGATACAAACGTGATGGTTATCTCTCAGTATGCTGACTTTGGCCATATTCGATTTGACCTGTTATCTATATTAATGCAATATTTTAAAATTCTGAATTTGATGTTTAATGAATTTGATTTGTATATACCCTGAAATCTCAGCGCTTAGAGAAATATTGCACATTTAATCCAGTACTCTCATGTTATGCACCAACAAACCAAGAGCTGGACAGGTTTTCCCGAAGTCTTGCCTCTAGAGAAGAGTGTGAAGCTGTGAACTTAGCAGGGACTATGCACCACCTTGCTAATTGCAAATGAGCACACATTTCTTCCTGTTTTCCACGGGGCTGTTGCAGGAGGGTCTGGAGCCTGGTCTTCTCACCGTATTAGGCCTTACCTCAGAGCCTCCTGTCTGTGTTGCTGCTGTTGCTTACTTGCTTCATCCCCTGGGTGGCTACCTGGCAGGGTGAAACCTCACAGTGCATGCCGCAGGACTGTCCATGGCCCACCCTGTGGAGACCACCGATGGATGAGACTTCATGAGTTCCTGCATGAGCCCTGTGGAAGTGTGGGGAGTGTCAGTCAAGGCTCTGTGGGAAAAGAGAGCCAAACAGATACCACTGCTTGAACACACGTCTCAAAGCTCTTGTACTGGAAGCTTAATCTTAATGGAACAGTGTTGGGAGCTTGAGACAAATAAGAAATAATGGATTAATGCCATCATCATGGGAGTTGCTTAGTTATTTCAAGAGTGGGTTTGTCATAATTTGTCTCTTCCTCTCACCCTCTCTTGCCATTCTGCCCCCTGCCATGGATGACAAAGCACAGAGGCCCTTGCCAGAGGCCAGCAATGAGCTCTTAGATTTTCCAGCTTTCACAATCATGGGCTAAATAACTCTCTGTTCTCTATAAATTACCTGGTTTCAGATATTCTATTATAGCAGCAAAAAATGCATTAAGACCATATGCACATATGCATCATCTGCATATATACTTACTAACATGTACATATGTATATACTGTATTTATATACATATGCATAGAAGAGACTGGCAGGCCAAAAATCTGTGGTGTGAGACATTTTGAAATACCCTGGGACCCAGGACAGGTGCTGATGCAACTTCATCGTGTAGGCCGATGGCTTATTAGATCCCTGATTTAATCACATACTCTGACAGGTAAAATTAACCATGACAAAGGGCAAATACCTGAGGAAACAAAATTTTGACCGTGGAGTCAGAGGATAAATGTTCTTGCCCCTCTCCACTCCCTAGCAACTCCTCCTGCCCTGACAAACGGGCAGACATCTGGAACCCAGAGGGCATCTGGTGACCAGCCTGTGTACCACTGGCCAGTAGGTAGCTTGGATCCGGTGGAGCCCAGCACAGTCCTTCCCTACCTCACTGCTACCTGGGGCTGTACTCAGTGATGGTTCACCTCATTAACTTTTGCCTCAAGTTCTGTTTTCCTGGAAATTGGGGCTACTCACTTTTTTTTTTTTTTTTTTTAATCAAACCAGGAAACCTTTTGGGGAAACTCCACTGAAGGCAGAAACTCTCTGGGCACAATGTATCCTTCCCACTTTGCACTCTTACTGCAAAGATCCAGCTAATTCCCCACGACCTGCTACAAACGGGCTGTAGCTGATGGACCAGGCTCCTAGCCAGGCTTCCCGTCAGGCACTGCACTACCACCCCGGCATAGATGCTGAACTTTAAGTTCATCAGCCCGATTCAACACGGACCAAATCAATCCTCTCTGTCTAGACAGCGATGTAACTTCCTGATAACTTAGCAATTACGTAGGGCTTATTTATAGGAGAATTTGTAAGTGCAGGACACGATGAAAAGGGGGAAAATGAGATTTTCATTCTCAACTTACCAATAGTCTACCATGCACTCTGCTCATTCGATTGAAAATATACTTACCGAACTAACTATATGAAATATTTTATTTATTGTTAAAACAATTTTGAGACTATAATTTAATTACAATATTTCTCCTTTCCCTTTCCTCCCTCCAAACTATCTCATATATCCCTCCCCTATCTCCTTTGAATTCTCAGCCTCTTTTCATTAATTGTTATTGCATGCATATGTGTAGATAGTGAAAAACCTGTTCAACAAGGGGAGACTGTGACTGGAGAGCTTGCTGACTACTCAATACTGATGCAAGCATGGTTACTTGCAGGAGCATCTACAAGCACAAACTTACTGAGCCAGCATAATCTAACAACTATCTACAAACAAATCTATGAATATAAAAATGTCCTTATACCCACCGATAAGTGTCATCTTCACCCCGCATTAAGGAAGCTTCTCTTTGCAACAGACAGAGGCCACTAAAGGAAACTGTAGCCAATCAAAAAGTAAATCTCAGGAGTCCAGTCCCAAAAGATGCAGCTGCAAAACACGCCTACACCTAAGGCTCAGGGAACACTGCCAATGAGAGGGCAGCAGGATTGTAAGAACCAGGGGACCAGGAGTTTGCTGAGAGGTTGAGTCTCCTAGTAACATCAGAAGCTACACCCATAAAGTCTCACCCACCAGGACTGCCCAAAGGTAAGCTGAACATGGGAGATGCCAATGAACATTCCACACTGGATGGAGAAAAGCCCACAGGGCCTCGCTTATACACGAAGCTGTCCAGGCACCCGAGGGAAGCTGGAAACAGGAGAGGTGGTCTTCCCTAGGGAGAATACACTGACTGGTTTTCCAGTGCCCAAAAGGGCAGCCCTGAGAACATGCATAGAGGCAGTTTCATACGGTCTGAACAGGTTGTATTTTGAAAATAATTTTTTTATGAATGTTTTTTTGATCAAGATGTTCTTAAACTCAAACTCAATTTTGTTGGTGTCGTTGACAGCCTTGATGGGAAGAGCCAGCCGCTGTCTGTCAGCCTGAAGACTGGGCAGAAGGAAGGTGTGGCTGAAGCTGAGAGAAGATATTCCACCTTCCTCTGGCTGCTTGCTGATGTTCGGAGGGAAGCTAAAGGAGGTAGGCTTGTAGGTAATGCAAAGCCAGCCAGCAATCTCCAGGCAAGGCGTGCTTTAAATTAAACAGAATAACATTTGTTTTTTGGGGGGACAGGGCCTCATGTACAAGTCTCTCCGTAGCTGAAGAAGGCCTTGACCTTCTGATCCCCCTGCCTCTGCCTCCTTAACACTGGGATGGCAGGCATGGTTTATGCGGTACTGGGGTTTGCACCCGGGCCTCATGCACGTTAATCAACCACTCTGTTGACTGAGCTATATCCACAGCCCCAGGATAACTAAGTTTTTAACAGTCTGAGTGTGATTCCTATTTAAATTGTGTCTCCAAAGCACGGGAGGGTCTGAAAGATGGAGATGTCTGAGGTGTAGAGCACAGTCTAGTAATTTCCTGCCATTTGGTTGTAGAAGGCGCAAATAATCCAGAGCAGTGGTACTTCAGATTTACATTCACATTATCCATTTACTTTGTTCTTGATGCTATCAAAAATGCAGACTATAAATAATAGACTAAATAGCCTCTCTTGAAATATTAGACTAGATAGAAAACCTTTTTGAGCAAGGTGCTTCCCGAGTTTGAGGTGTCTACACCCTCGACATACCTTTGAACTATAAAAATCACAGTGAGATACAATATCTCTAGTAACATCCCTCTGTCCTATTATGCCTTTCAATAACTGGTCTTCACCCTTATTCAGGCAAAACTCCCACAGACTTTCAATTGATCCAGCTTATTTGACTTGAGTAAGGTCAGCTACCATGGGTCCCTCTTCTACAGTGCATTCAGATTGCATGATAACATGTGTCATAATGTTGCAATGATGTGTATTGGCAACCTCATGCTAGTGATTAATTGCTGGGAAAGTAATTTCTTTATAATTGCACCTTATAACTTCTTTGTGATTTATAAATGCTTTGGTGGCCTGACATCACAGAGGATTCAGGTACCCTGGCTCAGAGCAGCCCGTGGAAGCTGATTTAATACTCCCATCCCAACTCAAAAACAAACTGAAAAGTCTAGTAACAGTGGAAGTCTCTTGAACGCTGACTCTGTGCCCAACACAATGTATCATAGTGGCAAGCACTGTTTCAGCTCCCCAAATCGTCCTAATAGCCTGTGGAGACAGGTGCTTTGAAACTGGTGCTGCTAGTACAGTTAGACCACTGGGGAGCTTAGCAGCTCAAGAGCTCACTGGTGATGCCAGTATTGCACAGAGGGCTTCCGAGTCAGAGGCCTCATGACAGCTGCTCCCCTTCTCTCCAGCCGGTCTGGCTGCACCTTGCCCCAGCCTAGCCACAGGCTGTTAATTCTCAGCCCTTAAAGGGTGCTCTGGGCTCAGTACCCTTGAACTCTAGGTTGGTGAGCTTCAGTGCTTGCCTCTCCTGTTTACCTTGTGGCTGGATGGATTCCTTGTGCACTTTAGGTATCAGTTCACATGTCACTTCCTTGGGCAGTCTGTCCCTGATCACACCAAGGAAAAACAGTCCTCCTGGTTGGGTAAGCTCCACACGTGGGATCAACGGGCTTTGCTGTGCAGCACTTATTTTTGATACACACTTATCCACAAGGACAGCGGCTCCATCTGATGGATGTGTCGCTGGAGCTCTGGCATCTACGATGGTGATGGATACTTCCTAGATCCTTCAGCCCCTGTTGCTGAAGGACCAGGCCAGTAGGAGTGAACTTTTGATTAAATGCTGGCAGTCATGTGGGCTGGACAGATAGAAGGGATCAAGAGTGCAGACAACGATGATGGGAAGCTTGAGTGAAGACACACATTGAACACAGTGAGCTTGGCTGTGCCTACCTGAGGCTGCCATGTTCTTTCTCTTGCATGCTTCTCCCTGAGTCTCCCTCCCTATCAAGCTTCTTCCTGAGTCTCCCTCCCCATCAAGCATCATCTCTCCTCACAGCAGGATATTTGTTTCCCTGTGAAGTAGAAGATGTTGAAACAGGCGCTGGTTGTCTCATGACTGATTGGTCCTGGTGTTTGCTTTGGAGAATCGCTGTGGACAGCAGACAGTTTAGGAAATCAAAGTGGACAGCTCACCGAAGGGAATACAGCATCTCACAGGCTGGAGTCGGGTGGGAGAGTGCTTGACAGGGCCTTCCACTGACCACATACCTCCTGGAAAAGTGTCATGGCTCATTACTAGCCCGTGTACTTGGTAAAAAGTGACCAGTCCTTGATGCTTTGGTCTGTGTGCACTAGCTCAGGAGGCTCTGCCACTCTGACAGAGTACGAAACCACACTTGGGCAAAGTGCCTCTTCATTCCAAGGTTACCAGGGAGAATAGGAGAGCCCGTAGGGGTCATCTGCAGTTTGCCTGTTCCTGCAGCAGGGCTCCAGGCCAGAGGAATCTGGAGCAAGCACATTCCATTTGCATTCTGCAGTATATCCGGACTTTTAAAGCACCTGACATCCTTTCAAGTTAGCTGCTACAAAGGCAGATGGGTGCTCTGTCAGTCAGCCCTCAATCTGTGTGTTCTTCCAGACACTTCTTCTCCTGCCTGATTTATTTCATATTAAAGGGGCTGTCAGTCTGTTTCACAAGAACAGGTTGAGGGTACATGAGTGATGCTGTTTGAGCGGCGTTTTTTGTTGTTGTTTGTTATTGTTTGTTATTGTTAGAAATAATGGCTTCCCTCTCTCTGGCCAAACGCTGGAGTCACCCACGGGCTCTCCCTGGCACTCCCCACTTTGTCTGCAGTCACCTGCCATATCACTCTGTGAATTCCATGTAGTAAGGGTATTTTCATCAGAAATGTTTTCCATGAGACCGTGGCAGGGCCTTTAAAAAAATTATCCATCAAATATATCTCTTCAAACCATCTGATGGCTTGACAACAGGACCATTCTTCTTCCAAATAAAATAAATGTGCTTGCAATGTGGTGGGAAAGTCAGCTTTGAAGAGGTTTCATCTTGGCTGATGCGAGCCGAGTTCTGTGGGCTTCATTATGGCAGGACACTAATGATGCTCTCCATGGCTCCTGGTGGGATTGCTTTATTGTGCCAGCTGCATTCTTGTTTTATGTTAGGATCTTGATTATTGCCATCTCCTATCATTTATGCTAGGTTTTCTTACTTTTATCTGGTATTTTAGCCCATGCATAGAGTTACTCTGCTATCCTCTGCTATTAATTTCTCAGACTCCCGAAGGAGCTGATGACCAGCCAGATGACTAGTGGAGGGCATTTTCAGCCACATGACAATGATGACAGAGTAGTCAGAAGTCAGGTGATCTCCAGCACTGAGACTGATGGAGTAGTCCTACTCATAGGAATGATTTGCAGGAGTCCCTTGGAGCCTCTAACTGTGGCAGGTGCAGGAGTGGGACCTGGAAATCTTTATTCTAAAGTAGGCTCTGGAAAAGGCTGAGGTGGGACTAGAGTTGTGGCTCATGTGGCTGACGGGAGGGGTGGCTGGGAGCTGACTAGGGAACTGTGAACTGTTCTCTGTTCAGGCTCTGCCTCCTTTCTCCAGGCTCCTTTAACCTCTTTCCTCATCCAGCTTTCTCTGTCCTTTCCTCCTGTCTGTCCTTTCCTCCTGTCTGTCCTTTCCTCCTGTCTGTCCTCTCCTCCTGTCTGTCCCTTTTGTGCTCTATCACCAAGGAGAATTCAAAGAACATAACGACTTGGGAAAAATTCCAAACCAGCAAACGCTACATCCTTGCACAGCTCCCGGGGATACGGATATGACTGGAAGCATGAAGGGATTGAAGAACAGACACACAGACATATAGACACATAGACAGAAAGCTGGGATTGGATGGGCTGGGCTCTCTGGTGGATAAACCACAGCACCATGGAAATGCAGTATATTTATTACATAGAATGGAATGGAGAGGTAGAGTTATTGCATACAGGGAGGCAGGCTTGTTACATAGGGGTAAATAAGGAGCCTGGTCTATGGGTCTATGGTACACAGATGACTAAGAGGACAGGGCTGGCTAATCTCAGTATGAGCAGTTTCTGTAGGGAGCAGTCTTCAGGTGTAAACATGTAGCAGGAGAAGTCCATGGTGGGTGACATCTGCTCACACTATCAACATCCACACTAGGATCCCCAGGAGAGTTTTCCCATTTCTCTGTGTCTCCCTGGCCTTGGCATATCCGTGGCTGTGCTAACAATACGCATCCACTCAGGGCTTCCCCACAGCAACAACATGCCTCCACTGGGGCTTCATTCACTCAGAGTTTCCTCTGCTCCCTGTAAGAAAAGATGTTAAGATGTTAACACTGCCCTCTCCTTTTCAGAGGAATTAGCCACACAGAATACTATTCTTTTCTTTTTCTTTTCTTTTCTTTTCTTTTCTTTTCTTTTCTTTTCTTTTCTTTTCTTTTCTTTTCTTTTCTTTTCCTTTCTTTTCTTTTCTTTTCTTTCTTTTTTCTTTTTTCTTTCTTGGTAAAGAGAGTGAGGAGAAGAGTAAAAAAAAAATTCTAGAATTTAAAAATATGCAAACTAATGGTTCTGTAGTCAAGTTCTACAAAGAATTGAAATAAATGCTACCTTTAAGGGAGTGATGGACTGCCTCCATGGAGTTGGGTCACTAGAATCAGCATTCAGGAGAATCAGAAGTGAGGAGATTCTTAGCATGGAGGAAGTGAGCTTTGGCCAGAGCAGCATGCGTCCACCTCTGCTCTCTGGTGCCAGCTTAAGTGTGTCCTGTCTGCAGTTGTTCATTGTGAGGATCACCTCCCCACCACCACCACCCCCAAAATCTGAGGAAATATTCTTCGAGTAATTGAAAATTATGCTCCGACTTAGCAAAGACTCCATGTGTGTCACCCCAACCCATACAGTTTTACCAGGTGCTTTCATTTTCTTTTGCCCTCCTCAGTAGTGTGGATGAAAATAGCAACCACGATGCCCGTCAGAACTGGTATCATTCCTTGCTTGGAGTCTTGAGGGGGAATGGTAAGAAATGTCTGCCAAAAAAACAGGCAAAAGCTTTTTGAGGAGATTCATTGAATTTTAGAAATTTACAAGATGGTGTTTTGATAAAATTTATTTCTCCTTGTGAATCATATACCTTCTCTAAATCAGCAAAATATGTGATAAACTGATAAAGCAAGCTTACATAAAAGCACTCAGACAGCTTCTCTGTGCCCTCAGCCTCGCACACCACGGTCCTAATGACACTCGCAGAGTGAGACGTGGGAACCTTTCCTGTGGCATTACCAGTAAAGAGCGAACTTACTCAGGGGCTTAGACCGCACTGTGGAGTGTGGGTCTTTTGAGTAAGTTGCCTATGTCGGACTCTACTTTCTTTCTTTCTTTCTTTCTTTCTTTCTTTCTTTCTTTCTTTCTTTCTTTCTTTCTTTCTTTCTTTCTTTCTTTCTTTCTTTCTTT
>NC_034591.1:70338975-70342498 GCF_900095145.1 Mus pahari
TCCCTGCCCCTTTTAGACATTCACAGCCAGCCTTGAACCTTCTTTTACAGCTAACAGGACCCACGGGAACATCACAGCTGGGGAACTTTTTGGGAACCAGGCTCCACAATTTGTCCGGGTTGCCACTCCTTGTGAGAGGAGCCGAGGAACAAGGTACTAGTGGATGAAGGAGATTAGAGTGCTCTTCCATAGTCCTCCCTGAGGACTGAGCTGTAATTTTCCCAGTTCTACCCACTGGTGGCTTGCTGTTGAATCCCTTGCTGTTGCCAAAGAGGGCTGCCTTGCTCAAGTTTATAATCCCTCTGAGGAGATAATGACTCTCACATGGAGTTCTACCCTCTGCCCCTGCTGGCCAGCTCTATGACCATCCCAGGGCATTTGGCACTGGCCCCGGCCTCTGGGAGAATGCCGCATAAGCTTGCCTTTTCCTTGATATTCCCGTACAGCTGGGGCTCCCCGGTACCCACAGCTGTCTCATCTCGGGAAACCTCCCCTGTGAGAGCTCTCCCAGCCCTGAGAGAAGAGACGCCTAATAATCACAGCGGAGGAAGACCGCCACATGCAAGCGGAGAACAATATGCTACCGTCCATTCAATATTCAGACTCCATGACCAGTTTCCGCTTCCTCATTGCTGGGGTGGGTGGGGTAGGGGAGAACATAGCTGTTTATGTGACCATAGTGCAGAATTGCCAATGAGGTGACTCACCTTACTTCTTCCCCGGAATGCCATCGCAATCTGAGAAGAACATGCCTGTTAAATCCAAAAGCCTTTGCTGCGTTCATGGTCACGTTTCTACATTTGGGACAACTCGATTTGGAACTTTGGGGTGAGGAGAGTCGCACAAGCTCTGACTGTGAGAAGGAAGTGGGTCAACCTCACCCGCAGAACATGAGACCAGTGAGATGTTACACTTCTACATTTATACCTAAAATTCTAGGAACGTCCTGAAACTTGAGTTTTGAAAAAAAAAAAAAAAAAAAAAAAAGAGTAACCGCTTATTAATATGCAAAATAAGAGGTTATCAGCTCATAAAGTATTATTGGCCAGCTAGCTTAGAGGGAGGAGCGTAGGTGAGAGTGGTTGTGGGGGTGAGGAGCAGGCAGGAAGAATCAGCTAGAACTGCCCTACCAATTCCTGAGCCTGAGATGCCAGGAGCCAAAGAGATGTTCCCTGAACACAGTGCCCCATTGCAACTATAGAGAAAAATATGATTTGCACAATCATAAAGTCATGCCACAGGTACTTGCTCCCGTGGCAAGTGTTTCTGGGCTTCGATTTATAGACAGTGATGCAAAGTTTTCTCCTAAAGTAAGTGCCTATAAATACAAATGAATTCTATCACGTGAAGCATTTAGCAGTATAAGCAGCTCACAGAAATCCCTTTGAAAGCATCACAGTGGTGGTATGTGAATGAAGAAAGTCTGATGTTAAGCCTGCTGTTTGGGGGTTCAGAAGAATTAGATAAAAGGCATGGTTAGCCACCATGTTGTAGAAACACAGCAAGTATTAAATAAATGCCAAAGGCTATCACTTAGAATTTATGTCAGGTTGTTCCAACAGTGTACTACAGTTTTCACTGTTGTTTCTGATATGTTCTAACAGGGCTGGGTTTTTTCCTCCTTGTTATGTATTTAGATAAAATGGGTTCAGGTTTCGTGGGTGGTTGAGATTTTGTTATTGATCACATCCTTGTTATTACATACTAACCACGCTGTTAGTATGTAATAACAGCAGGCACTGTTAAAGCCATTAGTTAATCACAAAGACTGGTACAGTGATTTGTGTCTGTAGCATGTAGGAGGCTGAGGCAGGAGGATGAGTGAAGGTTCAAGGACAGCCTGAGCTACACAGTGAGTAAGATCATGAGTTAAGAAGAAAATCATAACTCTATGGTGTGTTACTGGATATAACAACCATTTCTCCGTTTTTCTAGAGAGTTTGGCCTAAACAAAGTGTGTGTGTGTGTGTGTGTGTGTGTGTGTGTGTGTGTGTATGTGTTTGAGTGTGTGTGTATGTGTTTGAGTGTGTGTGTATGTGTTTGAGTGTGTGTGTGTGTGTGTGTGTGTGTGTGTGTGTGTGTGTATGTTTATGTTTTGGGGCTGAGGGAAGGCTTTTTGTTCCATTTTGTTTTGTTTGCCTATTTTTGATCCTATCATTTTTTAAATTTTGTTTTTGAGGGTTTTTGTTTGTTAGGGGGGGAACATAAATTTGGGTGAGTAGCAAGATATGGGAAGAATTGAAAGAAGGAAAACATGATCAAAATGTATAAAAAATTTTGAAAAAAGTGTTTAAAAAAGAAAATTATTAAAAACAAAAATAAAACAAACAAACAAAAACTAGAGAAAACTGGCAATTAGAAAGATCTTCAGATGAGCTATAGAGACACTTTGGGAAACTTGAGAAAACTAGTCATTTTCAATTTTTTTCTTTTTGTGTCACACAAAGCTCCATTTAAAAACTCTTATGGGGGGCCTGGAAACAACCAATGACAAGGCACAGAGACCTGCCTAATGGAAGAGGAGAGGGTGGCTTCTGTCATTTTAAAAGCTGACTCTGGGCGCATTTTTGCCTTTAGTTTTTGTACAGATGGCACTTTGTGTGCTCAGCATGGTCAAAAACATGTGTTTTTGATTAATTAATTAATTAATTAATTAATTCACAGTGGCTGTCCACTTACATATACTTAGGGTCCCATCTATCCCCCTGTCTCTGAGGCATGGTCTAACTGAGTTGAAACTTACTACGTTTGGCCAGGCTGACCTTGAACTCGTAGACAGCACCCGCCTCTGCCTCCTGAATGCTGGAACTAAATCTCTTTTTTCCATTTTGAAAAACAATTTCTTTCCAGGCACAATCATGACATTTAATACATGTTCGTGGTATATACTAATAGATATATATCATGCCACTGGTGCTATTAACTCAGATGGTATGCTTGCTTTGGACTAGAATGCTCAAAATTCCCACTACTATTTTGAAATATCCAATTAGTTGTTAACAATGATTATCCTACTGTGGCAGAGAACTCTAGAACTCTAGAAGCCACTCCTCTCAGAATCTGCATCCTTGCATTGTGGACAGAGGTCACAGACTCCCTTTGACAGTATTTCAGACGTGTCTTGCCAAAGAGCCAAACATATATTCATAGGTATGAATAAATACACTCGAACATATATAAATCCAGGGGAAACACCAACCAAAGAGCCAAGGCTATAAATCCCACCCAGAACCCGAGTTTCTGGCATATTGATCACTTCACAGCCCCAGGACCCAGAAAGACCCCTGGTGCACACCGGATAAACAAACAAAAGAATGAATAGAAAGTTTGTCACAGGGACACCTGAGAGATGGAATTAATGGGTCATGGGGTGGCAGAGAGGTGGGGAGGACTCACACATCTTTTCCGAGCTCTCAGAAGGAGCTGTTTGGAAAGCCAGCCTAGGTGGTGGAAGGAACGCAAAGAGAGAGAGAGAGAGAGAGAGAGAGAGAGAGAGAGAGAGAGAGAGAGAGAGAGAGAGAGA